>NC_073692.1:5408731-5578292 GCF_029784155.1 Uranotaenia lowii | reverse complement strand
AGCTTTTTCAATATCAAGAAGAGCAACACCAGTTGAATAACCCTCAGATTTGCTAGCGTTAATCATATTAGTTACACTCAAAAGTTGATGTGTAGTAGAATGTCCATGACGAAAACCAAATTGTTCATCAGGGAAAATAGAATTCTGATTAATGTGAATCATCATTCTATTCAAAATAACTCTCTCAAATAGTTTACTTAAAGATGGAAGCAAACTAATTGGCCGATAACTTGAAGGCTCTGAAGCACTTTTTCCAGGTTTTAAAATTGGAGTTACTTTGGCATTTTTCCATTTATTGGGAAAATAAGCCAAGTGAAAACATTTATTGAAGATTTTAACTAAAAAATTTAAAGTGCTTTCAGGCAACTTTTTAATAAGAATATAGAAAATCCCATCTTCCCCTGGGGCTTTCATATTTTTAAATTTTTTGCAAATCAATTTAAGTTCATCAATATTTGTCTCACAAGAACTTTCAAATACATTTTGTTTAGAAAGAATATCATCAAATTCAAGGGAAATTTGAGCATCAATTGGACTTACAACGTTTAAATTAAAATCATGAGCAGACTCAAATTGTTGGGCCAATTTTTGAGCTTTTTCTGCATTCGTTAAAAGAAGTTTATCCCCGTCTTTCAAAGTAGGAATTGGCTTCTGGGGCTTTTTCAGAATTTTAGTTAATTTCCAAAATGGCTTTGAGTAGGGTTTTATGTCCTCTACTGCTTTGGCAAAATTTTCATTACGAATGAAATTTAAACGACGTTTGATCTCTTTT
Organism: Uranotaenia lowii; assembly: GCF_029784155.1. Lineage (NCBI taxonomy): Eukaryota > Metazoa > Arthropoda > Insecta > Diptera > Culicidae > Uranotaenia > Uranotaenia lowii. Next base: position 5,577,520 of record NC_073692.1, on the reverse strand, counting down.
TGAAGGTCGCAATAAATAAATTTCAAATAAGGATCCCTAGTACGTTGATATTGGCGTCGACGAATGTTTTTCAGTCGTATCAAAAACTGAAGATCATCATCAATTAAAGGTTGATTAAATTTATGTTTAACTTTGGGTATTGAAGCGGCTTTAGCATTGACTATTGAAGTTGTCAAATTTTCTACAGCCAAATCAATATCTTCAATTGAATTCAGTGGAACGTTTACATCTAAATTACGTTCAATAAAATTCCTATATCGCTCCCAGTCAGCTTTTTGAAAGTTAAAAGTTGATTTTAAAGGGTTTTCAATAGGACTTTGGGATAAAGAAAAAGTTACTGGAAGGTGGTCTGAATCGAGGTCCGCATGAGTAACTAATTGACTACAATGCTCGCCTAAATCCGTTAGAACCAAATCAATTGTGGAAGGATTTCTAATCGAAGAGAAACAAGTATGCCCATTAGGATATTCAACAGTGTAATAACCTGAAGAGCAGTCATTAAATAAAATATTCCCATTTGAATTTGATGAAATATTATTCCAAGATCGGTGTTTTGCATTAAAGTCACCAATAACAAAAAATTTAGATTTATTTCTGGTGAGTTTTTGTAAATCTCCCTTCAAAAAATTTTTCTGTTCACCGCTGCATTGAAAAGGCAAATATGCGGCAATAATTATAATTTTCCCCATAGAAGTTTCTAATTCAATTCCAATTGTTTCTAAGACTTTTGTATTGAAAGAAGGAAGAAGTCTAAATTTGAGACGACTATTGATGACAATAGCTACACCCCCACCTTGTCGATCAAGTCGATCATTTCGCAAAATTTTAAAGAAAGCATTGCTTTTCAAGTTATTGTCTGGCTTTAAAAAAGTTTCAGTGATGGCAGCAATATGTATGTTTTGAGTTTTCAAAAATAAAAAGAATTCATCTTGGTTAGCCAGCAAATATCTAGCATTCCAATTCATAATATTTAAACATCTATTTGGATCCATGAGGGAATCGTAAAGTCATAATAATTTTGTTAGCATAATTAAAAGAAGTTTGGAAAGCTTCAAACATTGATTTTGCTTTCAACATAAGTTGTATCATTTCCATTAAATTTTGATGCGAAAATTTTAATTTTTCCTCAGTAATCTCACCCAAATCAACAAAATTGTTAGGATCAGAAAATGAAAGAGAAGAACAAGTATTTGAATTTCGGGGATTTTCCCAAGCCTTCGCATGAACGTTGAGACTTGGTTTTTTCCCATTTTTATTAGTTATGCCTGGAGAGGGCAACCCATTTTCAACCACCTCTGAGAACGATAAGCAACGAGTCTGTGGCGCAGATTCAGCACAGGTAACATTAAATTCACTTCGGGTATTACCCAGCCGTGATTCCAATGTAGACCGAGGCTGAATGCGAACAGGCAGGTTGTTTGCCGGCCCGACGTGTGAAGACGAAAAAGAGGAAGGAGGAGAAGAAACTTTTCTGGAAACTTTGGGATTTTTCCTAGAAGCAATAATTTTTGCCCTGATGGGACAGTCTAGCGAATTCGAGGAATGATTACCTGCGCAATTTGCACACTTGAAAAATTCTGTTTTTGGTTTATCACCACCATAAAGGCATTTAGATTTTTCATGATCGAATGAGCCGCAAAGCATGCATCTGGCATTCATTCTACAATTTTTAGTGCCGTGACAAAAAGCTTGACAACGACGACATTGCGTAATATTTTGAAGGAAATTGGTTGAAGATTTTCGAAAAGGTTCGAATTTGACTCGACAATGAAACATAAGACGAGCCTTTTCAAGAATTTGCAAATTATTAACTTGATCCTTTTTAAAATGGATCAAATAAAGCTCAGGAGCAAAACCAACACTACTGATATTATTCGTGTTGGTTCTTTTCCTCATTTGAATTACTTGAATTGGAGAAAAACCTAACAAAGAATTTAATTCAGATGTGATCTCATCCGGTGTCTGATCGCCGGTGAGACCACGAAGTACAACTTTAAATGGACGATCACTTCTAGTGTCGTACGTAAAAAATTGATGTTTTTTATTATTCAAATAATTTAAAATTTTTTGAAAATCATTAAAAGATTCCGCCAAAATACGAGCAGTTCCCCTTCGACCGATCTGAAAAGAAATCTTCACATCCTTGACGGAAGTGACGATTTCTTTCCGAAAGGCATTGAAGTCAGGAATCGTGACCGTAATTGGTGGAACCTTTTCGTTTTTAAGAGTATAAGAAGAAGAAGGTTTCTTAGTACTCTTATCAGAATTAAATATGAATATTTCCTCATCACCGATGTTATGAAGGACATCGAATGAATTGGAAATTTCAACTTTTTTGGCAGATGGCCCTGGATTAGGTTCAGCAATCCGTTTTCTTCCGGCCCTTGAGCCGGCCGAAGACTTCCCCATGCTGGAAAGAAAAGAGAAAAATATGAATAAAAGAAAATAGAAATAATTTTAGCACTGAAAAGTGCTGATTGAAAAACAGGTAAGGAAAAAATAAATCATGTAAAAATGTTCCTGCAGGTACACAGCAACGATACGATGCTCCGGCGTACGTGTTGACGGCTCAACGGTACAGATGGAAGTGACACACTGGTGCATAAATGTTTCCTCAAAGTGATGAGAAACGCTCCAACCGAGATGACGATCTTGGTGGAACTTACTGAGCCACAGCCCACGGCCATATTCAGATTCGATGTTTTTTACAAACTAACCACGTTCCAGAAATTTTCATCGTTCGATTTCGACGTCGATTTGTGCCAGTATTACAAGAACGGGATGCGCAGTGACAACTTTGTCGTGAATTACACGTTGGGAAATTTACTTGATGAACTTCCGACATTTAGGAATCTCAAATGTCCATTCAGCGTAACTTCGGCACAACTTAAATTCAATTCTGGATTAATAAAAGCTTGTTTCGTTCGACAGGGAAACTTCAGCGTTAATCGCTACACTGCTGGAAAGTTGACGTATCCCTCGATCTTCCCAGATGGAGAGTACAGGTTCGATTTGCTGATGCGACGTCCCGATAACATCACGCTGTTCTATTTGCAGTATTTCTGCATTTGGAGAAATAAAATGTTCACTCGATAGATGGATAGTTGTAATAAGTGTATTAAATTTGTTTCTACAAAACTGTTGTAATAAAGGAAAATTTGATGGAAAAGGATTAAAAAATAAATCAGATAAAAAAAACTTCTTCTAAAGGTTTCGCAATGAAGTGATGATGTTTCATAAATGATAAATAAAGGATTAGGCTGGAACAAACATAAATTTATTCTTTTGTCATCCCCCCCCCCTTCGAAATATCCAAAAACCCGAAGGGGGGAATCAATTACTTGATTTATAGGTTTTGTGCAATGCTATAGTATGCAATTTTTTTGCATACAAGCTTTCGCGCAATTTATTCCAATTTATTTGTTTTTAGCATTATTTTTTATTGTAACCCCACCCAACCCCCACCCCCCCGCGATGTTCCAACTCCGAGTGACAAAAGAAGGATTTGAAAGTTGTTATGGCCTTATTTGTGGCATAAAAAGCGACTAAACCGATTTAAAAAAAAATCTTAAATTTATTTCTTTTGAGATTCATTTTTAAAGTTTTCTAGAATACTTCTAAGCAATTATAGCACTTTGCTTATATTTATGATACATACACAGCCAGATCTTGTCAGTTTTCCGGTGAGTAGTAAAAGTACATTTACTACTCACCTTAACTCGGGCGGGCCAACTGTGTAGTATTGGACACAGAGAAACTGGAACATGGAAAGGAAGAAACGTAGACAACAGTAACATTCGTTTCCATGGTTATAAAATGTTTGAAATTATCACGTCGGAAACACATTTGCTAAAACTCACTGTGCTCCTTGATGTAAGCTCTGTGAGTTCGTCCTTCTGTGGGTGGAAAGGAGGTTTCTGCACAAAAATCCAAAACAATGCAGTATTTAACTGAATCAATTGGTAAATTATTATTATGTTTCTACATAACCACATGTTTCAAATTATTGTGCACCATCATCTCTGGTCATCTTGGATATAGCGCCTTTTCTCGCTCTTGAAAATAAATATTGAAAACACAGAGAAAAAAAATCAGTACCACCACAAAATCTTTCGAAATTAACTCTTCCAACAAATTATGCGGAATAATTGTGAAAGAACACATCTGAACACAGTATCTGAACAATTGCAATAGATCAGAATCTTAATGAATATGTCATTCAATAACTCCCGCTAATTAAACTCTAGACTAGAAAACTTTGGTAAATATCGGAAATTTCAAACCTGGAACCCAATTTATAAAACGAACACATGAAAAAACTGTCAGGTTCCAAGGCACAACTTAAATGGAAAAATCTTTTTATTTTACGAAGATTTCTGACGTAATTCTTATGTACATCTCACTTTTTATTCACACCGGAAAAAGTTTCCGCCATTGAACTTCTTAAGTTGAAAAAGTATATTGAAATAGAAAACAACTTCTCTGCACTCCCCGTAAATTGTGGGGGATCACCTCACGTCTCTTCATAAATTAATAAAGGGTGTTTAGAAGATTCAGAATTCAGATTCAGAATTCAGATTCAGAATTCAGATTCAGAATTCAGATTCAGAATTCAGATTCAGAATTCAGATTCAGAATTCAGATTCAGAATTCAGATTCAGAATTCAGATTCAGAATTCAGATTCAGAATTCAGATTCAGAATTCAGATTCAGAATTCAGATTCAGAATTCAGATTCAGAATTCAGATTCAGAATTCAGATTCAGAATTCAGATTCAGAATTCAGATTCAGAATTCAGATTCAGAATTCAGATTCAGAATTCAGATTCAGAATTCAGATTCAGAATTCAGATTCAGAATTCAGATTCAGAATTCAGATTCAGAATTTCAGATTCAGAATTCAGATTCAGAATTCAGATTCAGAATTCAGATTCAGAACTCAGATTCAGAATTCAGATTCAGAATTCAGATTCAGAATTTCAGATTCAGAATTCAGATTCTAAGGTGATTTTTTCGGCTTTCAGTCAGTTCAAATAGCAAAGACGACTATTTATTTAACGTTCCAACGTTTCAATCCATATAGGATCGTCATCAGGGACTGTAAAATTTATTGTGTGTAAACAAAATTTCAAAAAGTCTTCACAAAATTAACCGATTCTTACCTAAAATGTGTCGTATTTCTTGTCAGGTTTGATTCGGCTGATCGGGTAAAGCTGTCATTTGTGTCTGTTACAATATTTTGTGATTAATTTGTGAATCTAGTGTTTTTGTAGTGCTGTTCGACTTACTGTGTAAAATCCGTACTTCCTCCTATTTTCTGGATTATATTTCCGCAGCATCGATTTTCCACAGTCACTACTTTTCACTTTTTGTTTTGGTTTGATCTGTTACAACTAGTCTGTGCTATTGTTTTTTGAGTGTTGTTGGATTTGTGTTTCTGTGTTGGTGGTTTTATGTTTTTGGTTTATATTTCGTATGTGTTGGATGGTTTTAAAAATGTTTGCGTATGATGTATGTATGTTTTCGGTGTCTTTTTTTAGGTTTATTGCGTGTTTTGTTGTTTTAATGTGGCAACTCTCCAGAATCAACAATTTGTTTTCGTTGTCACATCTGTCGATGATATCCGCTTTATCGATGTCGAACAGATGATCCATAGCTATTTCATGTTCCAGTAAGGCTGTTTGTTGGCGAAGTTGTTGAATCGCGTAATCCTGTTTCGTGTATCCGATGTTCCATAATCGCTTGAGTTCGTTTGTTTGAGTCCTGTGTTGTGAAATCCGTTGTTTCAGTTTCCTCGTAGTGCATCCAATGTAGCATGCCTCGCAGTTTTCCGTTTCTTGTGTTTCCTCCTCTTTCCAATGTCCTTTGCAATTTATCCTGTAAATTACATTTGTTTGTTCGTCGCGTGGTGTTTTGTCTTTTATTATCGGGAAAAGGCATCCAATAGTCTTTGCTTGTTTACTTGCTGTTCGTATATTTGCATATTCCGAACGCAATGTTTTTGTTATGTTGGCGCTTAGGCCATCAATATTTGTGAGCGATCCAACACATACGAAATATAAACCAAAAACATAAAACCACCAACACAGAAACACAAATCCAACAACACTCAAAAAACAATAGCACAGACTAGTTGTAACAGATCAAACCAAAACAAAAAGTGAAAAGTAGTGACTGTGGAAAATCGATGCTGCGGAAATATAATCCAGAAAATAGGAGGAAGTACGGATTTTACACAGTAAGTCGAACAGCACTACAAAAACACTAGATTCACAAATTAATCACAAAATATTGTAACAGACACAAATGACAGCTTTACCCGATCAGCCGAATCAAACCTGACAAGAAATACGACACATTTTAGGTAAGAATCGGTTAATTTTGTGAAGACTTTTTGAAATTTTGTTTACACACAATAAATTTTACAGTCCCTGATGACGATCCTATATGGATTGAAACGTTGGAACGTTAAATAAATAGTCGTCTTTGCTATTTGAACTGACTGAAAGCCGAAAAAATCACCTTAAATTCAAGTAACAGTCGTTAAAAAAACATCGTGAATTCAGATTCAGAATTCAGATTCAGAATTCAGATTCAGAATTCAGATTCAGAATTCAGATTCAGAATTCAGATTCAGAATTCAGATTCAGAATTCAGATTCAGAATTCAGATTCAGAATTCAGATTCAGAATTCAGATTCAGAATTCAGATTCAGAATTCAGATTCAGAATTCAGATTCAGAATTCAGATTCAGAATTCAGATTCAGAATTCAGATTCAGAATTCAGATTCAGAATTCAGATTCAGAATTCAGATTCAGAATTCAGATTCAGAATTCAGATTCAGAATTCAGATTCAGAATTCAGATTCAGAATTCAGATTCAGAATTCAGATTCAGAATTCAGATTCAGAATTCAGATTCAGAATTCAGATTCAGAATTCAGATTCAGAATTCAGATTCAGAATTCAGATTCAGAATTCAGATTCAGAATTCAGATTCAGAATTCAGATTCAGAATTCAGATTCAGAATTCAGATTCAGAATTCAGATTCAGAATTCAGATTCAGAATTCAGATTCAGAATTCAGATTCAGAATTCAGATTCAGAATTCAGATTCAGAATTCAGATTCAGAATTCAGATTCAGAATTTCAGATTCAGAATTCAGATTCAGAATTCAGATTCAGAATTCAGATTCAGAACTCAGATTCAGAATTCAGATTCAGAATTCAGATTCAGAATTTCAGATTCAGAATTCAGATTCAGAATTCAGATTCAGAATTCAGATTCAGAATTCAGATTCAGAATTCAGATTCAGAATTCAGATTCAGAATTCAGATTCAGAATTCAGATTCAGAATTCAGATTCAGAATTCAGATTCAGAATTCAGATTCAGAATTCAGATTCAGAATTCAGATTCAGAATTCAGATTCAGAATTCAGATTCAGAATTCAGATTCAGAATTCAGATTCAGAATTCAGATTCAGAATTCAGATTCAGAATTCAGATTCAGAATTCAGATTCAGAATTCAGATTCAGAATTCAGATTCAGAATTCAGATTCAGAATTCAGATTCAGAATTCTGATTCAGAATTCAGATTCAGAATTCAGATTCAGAATTCAGATTCTAGTTTCTGGATGGGTTTGCTTCGATTTATATAAGCTGTGATCTGGTTCGAGACATGCCTTGTCGTGCAGAAAATTAGACGATACCTTTCAATACAATTCAAATGTGAAATCTGACGGACCATATGCTGTAGTCACGAAAGAACTTTTAGGCTGTCCATACTAACGATAAGTAAAATGTTTAGTTCATTTCCGAAAGCATTCAGGCGTCGTCATGAACCTCGTGTTCATTTTTTTGAGCGTTTCTTTAGCAGTTGTCGTAGTTGGTAAGCGAAATATAACTTTTCCGGTGCAGAGGAACGAACCGACGGCCTGGGTTACGAAGATTCGCTGTGCGGGTCAACCGTATAAATACACGCGTATCCACAAGTGTGACCTCAAGTTAATCCGGCATCGACCCTCGGAGATGACGATCATGGCCGAGATTATGGAACCTCAACCGAAGGCTTTGTTGAGATTCGATGTGTTCTACAAGCTTATCACGTTCCAGAAGTTCTCCTCGTTCGACTTCGACGTTGACATTTGCGAGTACTATAACGTTGGAAGGCGCAGTGATAACTATGTGGTGAATTTCACCCTCGGAACTTTAACGCATCAGATCCCTGCGCTGAGAGATCTCAAATGTCCATTTTTTGTAATAAGTTTTAATGTTTTTAACGAATCGTCTTGTTCATTTACTGATTTTTGTTCCCTTCATCCATCAGGGCAACATCACCGTTGAGAGATATACTGCGGCGCAGCTCACTTGGCCTTCACTTTTCCCCAATGGAGAATACCGATTCGATCTGACGGTACGACGTCCAGATAACATAACTTTATTCTACCTTCAGTATTTCAGTACATGGCGAAATAAAATGTTTAATTGAAAGTACTCTCCGTGAGGCTAAAGTTTCAATCGTAGTTGAAATATTCTAGAAAACATAGCACGATCTCATTTCACAAGTCTCGAGAATGAAAGTTTTGATAAATGATTGTGTCTTAGGAAAATACGATATGAAAAACCGATCCAGAAAGTTGCTCGAAAAAATATGTGTGTGATAATGACCCGATTGTAGATGAGGTCGAGTTTGCGTCAAGCCAAGGAACTCAATCTGTTCCTAAAATTTTGGTTACTGAAAGCACGATTTTAAGGATTCTCTTTAAGTAACACAACTGAGTGTATCAATATTTGGTTCCGATCAGTTTCCCTTATACGTTTATTGGAAGCATATTTAATTTTGCTTCATATTTTCCTCGACAATAACAAGTTATTCAACTGTCAGAAGAAGCCATCCATCTGGCTATCGTAAAATTTCCCGCACGACAACGGTCATCAATAAGGTTCCAAAAAATGACTATGAATATTTTATCACGGAATAGGTGAAACGAAACGAAGTCATCGAAGCAGGCCTTGTTCAAATTTCTACCGAAATCTATCCCCCGAGATGCATTAAATCGAACACAGAGTGCACGTTCATGACACACAGCCTACTGCTGTGTATGTGTGTATGGACGTAGGAGTAAAAATCTCATCAACAAAATTCAACAGATTTTAAAATTATGAGTATTTATTGCACGAGTTTAAAAATATATGTTGGTCAAAATTTTTACTTACAAAACATTTATATGTGAACCAGTTTAACAGAGTGTATCACTGCAAAAGGACACACACGGTTGCATTCGATTATCACCGAACAAGAGAAATGACTCAGTAGGGACTGCTAAAACTTAAATGTACAGACCGATGTTCCCATACTCGTAGAAGCAATAGAAAAAGGGAGTACGGGAGTGTCATTTATCATTGATGTTGAAAATTATGTCCCCCTTGAACCGGCACCTGGTGGGATGGAAATTAAATATGCATGCGTTCTCCAGAAGTCATAAACGCCTATCGGTCGAAAAGTTCACTCGGAAAATTTCATTGAAACTTTCGGTGCGGTGGAGAATCGGATGCATAGGAGCTTAAAATTTAAAATTCATGCTTTGCCTCGAGTTGGAGAAATCATTTCCCAATATGTTCACTTTTCCGCTTTTGATCACCGGGAGATAAAGGGACATATTTCACTAAAATATTTTCTCCGTGATTAACTCCTTTCACAGTTGAGTGTGTGTTTCGAAACAAAAATATGATCACGATTGAAAAACGCTTACTTGTTTAGGCTAAATCACTCCAATCTTTTCAGCTAAAATCAAATTTTTAGTACTTAACAGGTAATTTGCTAATTTTGAGCAACCCTATTAAAGAAGGCTCTTAACTCGGTTCAATATTTTCTGTTTTTTCTTCTTCCATGCTAAGAGAAATAACCGAGTATGTGGAATACAAAAGCTTAAAACCCGGATACATTTCAACATTTCTATCTGCTACTCATATTCTGTCAAATAAAAAAACATTTTTACTGTAAAAACTAAGAAAATATTCGATTTTTAAGAATCGATTATCAAAGAAACCTTTGAAATCATTGGATGTAAAACGTCCTGGTGTAGGCTAGTGATGCTTCAAAATATTGGATCAACGACTCGAAAACAAAACAATGTTCAAGGTGAAAATAAATAAATTCTAAAAATAAATTCGGAAAAAAAGGTTTTACAAATATTGTTTTTAAGTTTATCTACACATGTGAACAGGTAAAATTTAAACATTTTCCAATGAAAAAATTAATAAATTTGAAAATTTTAACTTTTTTCCACTGTGTTGTTTTCAACGAAATATTTCTGCTACTGTTGGCGAAAAATATTACCGAATTTATTTTCAGTGCACGTTTTTTACTCAAGCTCGATCAAAAGTTATAATGATAATGATAAAATAATAATTTCGGAATGAACAATTTTGAATTTTTGTCATTTTTGTCATTTTTGTCATTTTTGTCATTTTTGTCATTTTTGTCATTTTTGTCATTTTTGTCATTTTTGTCATTTTTGTCATTTTTGTCATTTTTTCAATTTTGTAATTTTTGTCATTTTTGTCATTTTTGTCATTTTTGTCATTTTTGTCATTTTTGTCATTTTTGTCATTTTTGTCATTTTTGTCATTTTTGTCATTTTTGTCATTTTTGTCATTTTTGTCATTTTTGTCATTTTTGTCATTTTTGTCATTTTTGTCATTTTTGTCATTTTTGTCATTTTTTGTCATTTTTTGTCATTTTTTGTCATTTTTTGTCATTTTTTGTCATTTTTTGTCATTTTTTGTCATTTTTTGTCATTTTTTGTCATTTTTTGTCATTTTTTGTCATTTTTGTTATTTTTGTCATTTTTGTCATTTTTGTCATTTTTGTCATTTTTGTCATTTTTGTCATTTTTGTCATTTTTGTCATTTTTGTCATTTTTGTCATTTTTGTCATTTTTGTCATTTTTGTCATTTTTGTCATTTTTGTCATTTTTGTCATTTTTGTCATTTTTGTCATTTTTGTCATTTTTGTCATTTTTGTCATTTTTGTCATTTTTGTCATTTTTGTCATTTTTGTCATTTTTGTCATTTTTGTCATTTTTGTCATTTTTGTCATTTTTGTCATTTTTGTCATTTTTGTCATTTTTGTCATTTTTGTCATTTTTGTCATTTTTGTCATTTTTGTCATTTTTGTCATTTTTGTCATTTTTGTCATTTTTGTCATTTTTGTCATTTTTGTCATTTTTGTCATTTTTGTCATTTTTGTCATTTTTGTCATTTTTGTCATTTTTGTCATTTTTGTCATTTTTGTCATTTTTGTCATTTTTGTCATTTTTGTCATTTTTGTCATTTTTGTCATTTTTGTCATTTTTGTCATTTTTGTCATTTTTGTCATTTTTGTCATTTTTGTCATTTTTGTCATTTTTGTCATTTTTGTCATTTTTGTCATTTTTGTCATTTTTGTCATTTTTGTCATTTTTGTCATTTTTGTCATTTTTGTCATTTTTGTCATTTTTGTCATTTTTGTCATTTTTTGTCATTTTTTGTCATTTTTTGTCATTTTTTGTCATTTTTTGTCATTTTTTGTCATTTTTTGTCATTTTTTGTCATTTTTTGTCATTTTTGTTATTTTTGTCATTTTTGTCATTTTTGTCATTTTTGTCATTTTTGTCATTTTTGTCATTTTTGTCATTTTTGTCATTTTTGTCATTTTTGTCATTTTTGTCATTTTTGTCATTTTTGTCATTTTTGTCATTTTTGTCATTTTTGTCATTTTTGTCATTTTTGTCATTTTTGTCATTTTTGTCATTTTTGTCATTTTTGTCATTTTTGTCATTTTTGTCATTTTTGTCATTTTTGTCATTTTTGTCATTTTTGTCATTTTTGTCATTTTTGTCATTTTTGTCATTTTTGTCATTTTTGTCATTTTTGTCATTTTTGTCATTTTTGTCATTTTTGTCATTTTTGTCATTTTTGTCATTTTTGTCATTTTTGTCATTTTTGTCATTTTTGTCATTTTTGTCATTTTTGTCATTTTTGTCATTTTTGTCATTTTTGTCATTTTTGTCATTTTTGTCATTTTTGTCATTTTTGTCATTTTTGTCATTTTTGTCATTTTTGTCATTTTTGTCATTTTTGTCATTTTTGTCATTTTTGTCATTTTTGTCATTTTTGTCATTTTTGACAAAAAAAAGAATGCATTTCAATTGTCGTGAAATTAAGTTATAAAATTGAAATTTGTTTATTTATTCTTCAAATTATCATTTTAATTGTTCGTAAAATCAAGCACTTTTGTAGCTCTCAATCCATCTGAGTTCAAATCAATCAAGAGTTTTTCAATACAACCTCAACTAAATGAATTTTCTTTGATGCACCCTTTTTATGGACTTTTTAGCTTTAAGGTCGTTTTTTGAAGACCACAAAAATCAGAACTAAATTTTTTAAGAAGCTCTGATAGCAGCATTTATAAAAATCGGTTCAGTAGTATTTATTTCACAAGCAAAACAATAATCCGGGTCTATATGACACTAACCGGATAATTGTCCTATTTTTGCTGGGTTACTCTGGTATCCCTATTCAAAAATATAAAGATGAGAACTTGTAGACCCCCTCATTTTAGAAAATTCAGAAAATTTCATGTATCAAGCTTTAACTGCTCCTGAGATATCGCATCGAGTAAGCCGCAAAGCAAGGTTAAATTTCAAGGTATTAATTTTAAGATCACATTTGAGTAAGATGAATGTACTACTAACTTCGCAAATTAATAAAATCTATCAAAATATAGTCGTTCGCGTTCTATTCCGCAAGGGCATTTTGGGCCGAAGTACCCTAGAGATCACGCGTTATCCTACCCAGCTATTTTGTCATAGGTTAGGAAAAGGATCGAACGAAAACGTGATTCGACTGTTGAGTACGGACAACATTTGACGAAAAAGCTATGAAAACACATTTTTGTATCAGACTTTATACGCAATGGTTTGGTAGCTGGAATGCTTTAAGTAAATATGAATAACAAATTTTTCATGTCTAACGTCGGTTTAGCGAATGAGTAAACATAAAAAAAGCGCTACATTTTGGTAACTTTTGTCAACTTGTACTACCCTAGGTAGTATTGAAGACCAGGCCAGAAAATATGACTAATAAAGTACTCACCCGATAATGACTTGATATCCTAGTCAAAATTTCGTTCCCCATCTAACCGCATTCCGGAACGTCGGATCCGGAATGGAAATGAATGGCTTAAACCACAACTTCCGATTGAGTGCAAATATTTTGCGAACAACTTGTAGCCGGAAAGGAGGTAAATCAAGCACCTTTTCTTCATTTCAATGCCTCGTTGGATGGCTTTGGTGTGGAAACCAAAGTAGGCTAATGGTTTGACATTTCATTCGAGTCGACCGGCCGGCCGGTGTGGAATAGTATGCCATGTTTTTTTTCACGTTTTGCTACCAAGAAGCCAGTGCCTTTTATTTCTCACTTCTGAGGTGCAATAACACTTTGGAAAGTTGGGAAAATGCGGCCGTAATTTATGAACGAAGCGTGAGGAAAATTGGACCTGAGGCATCTGCAATTTAGTTCCAAGCCCCACAACATCGGCACCATTTAGCTGATTGAGTGAGTAGGTGAGTGAGTTAGTACCCCTACCTAGTTGGTGCGAGAAACGCGGGAAGTACTTAAGCACACAACTATTTAAAGCCGTCATCGCTGTGTAGAGTGTGAAGGTGGTTCTTGTTAAAAGCTTGAGCCACTCTTCTACTTCCGCAAATTAGTGTGCCGGAAGCATCAATGCAATTCATCGGCCGTCGACGTCGTCGTCGTCGTCATCATCATCATCGTCGTCGTCGTCGTCGAAGGTGGCGCTGCGATTGTCGAGACCCGGCGATTTCATCGACGAAGAGCGATGCGATGAGAAAGGATGCAAATTTTCAACGCCAACTATAATGCCTTTCTCCAAGCCGACACTGCTGCTGTTTTCGTTTGCAATGTTGGATAAGCAGCAGCAAGCAGAAGCAATAGCACCAACGCCACAGCGAACAAGTGATGGTGGGTCCCCCTAAGTGGTTGAGCACTTTTCAAAGTGCCAAAGTCGCTTCCGGTTATGAACTTTAAAGTATACTCGGTAAGACTCTGAACAGCTTCAATTTTCGAGGGGCGAGATCCAGCCAGATGCCGCATTAATCGGTTGACCGATTGATAAAAGCTTGCATTGAATTCGGAAACCAGACTTTATTTGAAGTTGTTCGACAAATGCTTTCCAAACATAGAATACACAAAGCTTCAAACTACATCTTTGTTGAAAGCTTTGCACAGTGGGGAAAAACTAGAAAAATGATTTTTTGTAATAGGCTGACCATGACATTTCGTAATTCTCAGATTTCCAGAATGCTAAAAATGGAAACTTTACCACAATTCAAAATATCAATGATTCAAATAACTGTTGGATTCTGAAATTTAAAAATTATCATTTCTGTTATGTTCATCTCAACTTTGGATTCGATAAACAGTTGAACTACTGAGAAAAATAGAAGCCAAAATGAAGTTACTCTTTTTGTCCCACCAGCAGCGAACGGGAAGAGAAAATTGTTTGTGCACTTTCCACCGCATGTTTCCAAATGAGGTGAATGGATTTTGTTGATTGCTCAAAGGTTTCCGACGAAATTGCATCTGTTTCCAGTTGTTGGTTCTTTCGTATTGCGCGAGTGTAACAATCCAACCCTAAGCTTTGGTTTAAGTTTGTTAAAAACCAATTCTACGAAAAGCATCACTTATTGCATTTGAACTCAATCTAGCTTGACTTAAGTTTTTTTTTTTTTTTTTTAATAGAATTCAAAAAGTTTAACCTTAAATTTAAGCACGCCCTGCCCATTGTTTCACCTTTTGTTCTGTTCCGGCATCCGTTAAAACTACTTCCGCAGCAACCAAAGCGGGCGCGAGTGAGTCCCACTAGAAGCATAAAATTTTACATAAATTGCCAGCAATTATGTCGGACTCGCATTTCTGTGCGATAGCACTCAACCTTTTAATGAGCGAAATTATACTCCCGGGTAAACTCTCGACGCGACAAAGTTAGCGCTGCATTCATGTTTCCATGGTAACACTTTGAATTTCTGTTTTTTTTTCATCGTGTTTTGCTAGCACCTTCTATAGATTCCGGGTATGGTTCCAACAACCAAGGCATGCTTTGTTCCGCGTTTATGTGTCGCATGACAGATGAGTCGTACGCTTCGGGGAGTTTCAAGCTTTTCTTAAGTGCATTGATTTTCAAAGTGAATTATTGTTTTAAGGTTTAAGGTTAATCATCAATTTTGAAATATAAATTCCAAATTAAAGTTGATTCGAAATATTGAAAAAAATTGTTCTTACTCAAAGTCCAACTTGCATGCACTGGAATCATATTTTGGATTTTAGCTCCCCTTAAAAGTTCTCCTACCCAAACTCAAATCGGTGCATCTAGCGCAACACTCATAAGTTTTTCTCGTGTTTCGTCAAACTACCGCAAAAGGCCGGGAGCGAATTGAAAACAAATTATTTTGTAATGGGAAGAAAAGTTGAAATGAAAAAAAATCGAATCCGCAAGGGCATACCACATCCGATTGAGAAAAGCTTTCCTACACTCCAGTGGAAATAAAAAGAAACAACAGGGGAAAACTTTAACCTACAAAGTTTGGCCATCGAATTTTCTGATGTGGCGAAGAAGAGCAATGCCGCAAAACTATCAACACATTTTTTTCTTTTCTTCGGTGAATGAGGAAAGTTGAAGAGATAAAATGAAATGATGCCCTGTTGAAGGACTTGATAAGGATCCACTTGATTGACTAATTTTTGAAAACGATAATTTTTGTAGTTGAACTCATGAGATTGTTCCGAACCGAAACTTGGGAAACTTCGATCACTTTTTCCATATATGCTGAAATATTTTAGATAGTGATCCTTTAGTTTTTAGTTACAGTTGAAGATTTAAAACACTTACTGCTAGGACTCATCCTGCGAGTTTAATGACTTGACTCGCGAAATTACACTTCTTTATCCTGACTCTAGGAAACTCTTCAAGAATGAAGTTTCGCAAGTCAAGTCACGTGACTCGCAGAATGCGTACCACTTAAACGGATTTTATTCATGCATTCAAAACGTTCGCTTAAAAGTGACTAACTATGTTGAGATCAAACAGGGTTGCATACAATCATACAATTAAAAAATATCTAAAACAACTGTAAAAACAAATACCAATTAAACTTGAGAGTTATGCAACTTTATATTCCCTCAGCTTTTCGTAAATACAAACTAAACTTGTAACTATACTGGGATGAACTATTAACATCTACAGAGAGTAGTGAAAGTTGAATTTAAGGTTTTCGCATATTTCTGAGAAGTTTTTCTTCCAGCAATCAATGTGTCTCTATTGGTTTATTGAATAAATTCAACAAATCTGTCAAAATGGCACTTGCTTTAGCTAGTACATAAAAAAGTGAAATATTTTTCCGATTTTTCTTCCATTCGTAAGCAAACTCACGTGGCCAAAACGAAAAAAGCAGCATCCAAAATTCGCTGGAATTGTTGATCTGGTTTATTTTGGGACGACTTTTTCCACCCGTCTCTCCCTCCAAGGTCGTTGGCGCAATTCAATTGAAAATGGTGATTATTGCATTGTTATCGGGAACGGGCCATACATTTTCGGTTGTTTTTGAGCATGTTGCGTTTTCCAACGACAATTGGCCTGTTCAGTTCATTGGAGTATAACAAAATAATTGACAGAACAACAGAGCCATAACGAAGTTGAAATTATTTTTTTTTTGTTTTAAACATTCAAATTTATTTACTGGCTGCCTTGAAATATAAATCTGCAAAAAAGTATTACTGCAGGGTCGACCCCGTCGAGTCCATCAATTGACTTCAAATGAATCCTGAAAATAATTTAACAAAATGGGCACCAATAAATACGACGGTACTATACGATGTACAGAGTCAGCAAAACGGCTGTTTGTTTTCGGATATCACCGGTAGCCAAATGAGAACATCCATAAAACTAAACCGCAAAAATTGCTCCGGTTCCCGCCAGGTGTTGTGGCTTCGAATCTCATATCCAAATTACTATGTTCTGCAGGGGCTGTAAAACAGTTTGAACAGCAGTACCGGATTTCGCACATACTTTATTTCCCACAATTTTAAACATGAAAACACTGAGTGGAACAAAAATATTTTCACACTGAATATGAAAGATTGACTATTTCCAGAACTTTCTTCTACAAATTTCTTAACTATTTTTTCACTGATAATTCAAGCAACAATTTTAATTTTTATTCGTTTAGATATGTATGAAATGTATGTACAAAAGTTGTGCAATAGAAATAGCACGACCAATGTGATTCTTCAAATTCAACCTTATTACTTTAAAGTTATCTTATGTAAATGCTTTATAATGAAGTGTTCTGATCAAAAAGTGTTCAGACTAAATTGCGTGTAAATCGAGTAAAAATCTTTCATTTTGAAGTTCAATATGTATAAAAGACGGAAAAAATACTCAGTTAAGATTCCGGTTGACCTAGTCCAAATTAGCGAGACTTTCGTTTGACGCCTGCCATCAGATTTTGTACAGTCACCTTACCCACTTACTTTGCTGCAGAATGCCAGTTTGCTTTGAACTGCTTCTCGCTGCTTATAGTTTTTTGGGTGTTCTTAAGTTCTTCTTCCGGTTGCTGTGGAATACTCTTGTCCCGGAGGCTGTCTGAAGTCTGCCTTGGCGTAGGTTTCGTCGTCCATTACC
Source organism: Uranotaenia lowii (assembly GCF_029784155.1). Lineage (NCBI taxonomy): Eukaryota > Metazoa > Arthropoda > Insecta > Diptera > Culicidae > Uranotaenia > Uranotaenia lowii. The sequence goes on along the minus strand of NC_073692.1, from coordinate 5,559,774 downwards.
ACGCTATCAAACTTTGTCAACAATGTTATATACAGCTTCCGAGATCTTGTTTTTGCCGAATGGCTTTGCTTTCCTTTGCGATTAGCAGTCACTACCTTCTTAAAAGTCGATAGTCCGGATCGTTTTTAAGCTTCATGCAGGGTTGTAGACGTTATTCCCAACTTATTGGCGACATCTCGAACGGAGAGATTGGAGTTCAGCTTGAAAGTGCTAGCCACTCTTCTCTTCGTCACTGTGGCTCCCGGATTTCGATTTCCCCAAGATCCCGGCTTTCTAGTTGTCGAAATACGTTCACCGAACACTTTTATTAATGTGGTGACGGTTAATTTCACCACATGTACAAATTTCTGATTCATAGCTCCTCGTGATTGGACGCTTTTCTGAAAATTAAAGACCTAATGTCAAAAGCCAAAAAGAAACATCATTCTACACACACCTACAAAATGAAGGGTGTTCAGGTTTTTTATAAGAATGAATAAAAAAAATTACGACGAATTGAAGTTGATCACTTTTCTTATACGTGTTGTGAGCCTACTTGGTTTAATAATTCTATTCTACTGAATCAAAGCAATCGAAAGATTCCGTTTATTTCAACCACGGTATATCGTGGTTGAATCAATGAGAATTTTTCGATTGCTTTGATTCAGCTTCTATGAATCATTCCAATACAAAACTTCATTTTTGGACAAATTCTAGGATTTGATATAGATTCATAGAGCTTTACAATTGGATATGTTTAAAACAGGTTGGAGTTTGATAACATCTTGAACGTGTAAATAATTTATTGAAATCCTCAAAAGTTACACATTCATTCAAATAAACATATGCCGACAGTTGCATCTCGACATCTTTTAAACGTCCGTTTTCATTAATGATCCAGAGTCGTACGAAGGGTCATTTATTTGAACTGAAATCGCTCGCTTGTAATCCAACTTATACCATCTTGGAATCGTCTACATGTTCACTGCCTATCAATGAAGAAAAAAAAATTTAATTTTGTTAGTGTCTGAAAATTGAGCCAAAAGACAAAATAGTCACAAAAAAAAGATGACGTTTTTGAACAAAAGTCGTGACCATCCCGGTAGAAATAACGAAATTTATTAATGTCTTCTAAGTTTTAGCTAACTTAAAGATTTATTGAAAGTAAAAAATAAAATTGAACAATGAAAAATAAATTCAACAACAAATTCGTATTTGATTTCAGTCTCTTCATTTTTCATCCATAACTATCGATTGGAAATGAATATAATTGAACACAAAAGTTATTTTTGTAATCAAAATTCCATGATTCTCATGGAAATACAGTTATCATTGAAAATTTCTGCTCTGCTTTGTGAAACCAAGTAATTTTATTATTTCAATATGAGCTCCTAATCTTTCCGAAATCATATCTGTTTGAGTTATGTTTGTTGCAAAACACCCGTTTTTAAGGACTGTTTGGCATCAAGGTCGTTTTATGCAGACCATAAAAATCAGAAAATAATTTCTAAGAAGCATCTGATAGCAGATATTGGACGATTTTAAAATGGTTCTGTAGTTTTGATTTTATAACAAAAAAAATCCGGGAATATGTTACCCTAACCTCCTAATTGTGCTTTTTCTTGCTGGGTGACTCTGGTAAACCTATTCAAAAATTTAAACATGAGAAATTGCTCTTCATTTTATGAAAAGCCAGAAAATTTCACGAATCAGCATCGAGAAGATACAGTTCGAGTCATATATACCCTAACTGCATAGAAAGGTTAATTTTGATTGAGAAACGCTTTCTAATTAGCAAACCAAAACATCTTTTCTAACTGTTCTATAATAAGCTTGCCAGGGGAGATCGAAGCAAGCCATGCACGGGATCGGACGTGTTTTTCAGTCACCCGTTTGTTTTCTTGGAATTGTTCCTGTCTTAGGAAAATCGATCGGTTTGTTTTTCAATAACTAGAGATATCGTTGCTCTTATTTCTCGTTTGTGCTCCAATTCTGAGGAAAGATCAGGAAAAAATTGGTGCTTTTGTTGCATTTGCTGAAGTCATCACAAAGGTAACATAAATCGCAAAGTGAATTGCCGATTGAGGAGAGACAAAAAATGGTAAATGGCGAAGTGGCAACCGGGGCTGGTGAAAAAATTTGCTTTTAAAAAGTGTTAAATTGAAAAAATCGTTCAAAGAATTTGAAAAAAACAATGATTGTTTTAAACAGCGCCGTGCTACTCTTTGCTAGCTCCAGTTATTTGACAGTGGAAATGAGTTTAGAGTTCAAATGAAATAAGGACATGATTTGCATACGCACCGAACATCAATTTTGCACCTGTTTAATGCATTTGAATTGGAGTTAGGTGGAAATGTGTATTTTGTGAAATGAATGATGAAAAAATCATTAAGGTTAGCCATTCTAAGGTGACTATTTCGTTCCTAAACACGAAAGCCAGCCAGAAAAACACACGAGAATTTGAATCAATATCGGGAATATAAACTTGCGAATTTCCTGTATTCCTAAAAAATCATACAACGGATGAAAAGCTAAGTAGTTGAATTTTTTAAATATTATTTTGAAAATATATAAGATGCCATGAAACTGGCAAATTGGTTTTAAACAAGCGTGTTTGTGGTTGATTTTTCATTTTCTATCGACCTCATTGGTTTTAATGAGCCTCTAGTAAACAAAGAGACGAAATGACACGATTGTCATTTTTAATTCTCTGTCAGTGTCATTCCAATCGAGCACAACCAAGCAGTCTCAAAGGCAGCACTACAGCAGGGTTGCCAGCTCATTATTTAGAAATGGAAAAGATGGCGCCTCTTTAATTACTATAGTCTCTAGGATTGGTTCCTTCTCCATTCAGACTGCTGCGATTGAATGTAAATTTTTGCTTATACGTACTGACTTCAACACGAAAATTTGAATGTAGTAGTGGAAAGTCGTGTAAGACGGACACAGCGGGTAAAACGGACACTTTCAATATCTCGAAATTTACAATGTTTGGCTCAAATCTAATGATGGGAATATTTTCGTTTTGGTGTATCAACACTTTCGAAACCCTTTGTTTATTAATATCAAACAAGGTCTCATAATAGTAAACAAAACAAACAAAAACTTTGAGGACCCACTATTTGATGTAATTTTTTCTCCTCAGAAAAAAGTTTATAACTCGCTACATTTCCGAAAATTTCAACCGTTTTCAAAGGTGGTGTGTTTATTAGGCTTCTCTATAACCATCTGGAATAAAATTAGCAAATTTCGGTCAAAGGGCTTGAGCAACAAACGTTTTGAACAAAAAGTTGCTAAGGCGGGTGTTAGAGCCAATTCCCGTTAAATAACTGGTTCGGAATCACAGCAAAGTTCCCAGACGTTTGAGGGCTCGAAGGTTAATTAAACACGGCACTTGGTGATAAAATCACGAGGGAACGTTTATTCTTAAGAACTTAACTCAACGATACAAAACAATAGTGGACTGTATTAAATTCCAACCGACTGACACGGGTGTTTTCTTGGTTCTGTCTTTTCGTCTCGCTGCTAACCAACAGGGCTCTGCAATAATGGGTTGATACAATAGACTGAGTCGAATTGGGGTCATTTTCGAATTTCTCAAACCCTGGGGTCTTAAAAGTCTCGTTTCGTCCTAAAACTCATCCATGATTTTTTGCAGAATTTTTAAGTATCGTTTACATGAGTAAATTTGGACTTTTAGGTTTGTATGGGAAAATTTAAAATTTTGTACTGAAAAACGAACATGGTTTTTCTTTCTACTCTGGTACCAAGCCATTCAACCCTTCATGTGCCAATTTATAAATTTCTTAAAGGAAATTTTCCGCTTAACAATATTGTCGAAGGCCGTAACTTATTATCTCTTCAGACAACGAAGTTATAACCAATTTAATGAAGGTATGTTTTTTGGTATTGAAGGCAATTCAAATAAACCCGCAACACTGCCGAGTACAAACGAGAGATTGCTTGACTGATTTGCTCGTAGATGTTTTCTTTCAAATTTTATCATACTAGTTTCTTCGGAGCGATTGTTGTTTACATTAGAAGCCATCTTTTGAGGTTTTCTATAAATAAAAATAACTATGCTTGAAAGGCTGGCATTCAATTAATTGCAAGCGCATCAACATTTCACATAGAGCTGGAACAGCGAAACAATGAACCCCACACTCAGTATTAAAAACACCTATATTAGAATCGTTTTCGCTCGGCCTGTTCTTGACCGATATTCACAAATGTGATATCAAAATGAAGATAAAAGATTCATTTAGCATTTTGTTAAACAAAATTTGAGAACCAAATCATGAGGTTTTAAGAAAAGTTGCTTCAACTGAACGCCTTTTGCGGAAACATATGCAAAAATCGGATATTTCATGTATTTAAATTTAAAACGAATACCTAGAATGTATCTGTTTGCGGCCAGCTTGCTGGGCGAAAATGTATTCATGGCGTTTTTAGAACAAAAATACTTATGACATTAAGTGCACTTTTTTCTAATGAAATCTTGATTCCAAAATATGTTTAAACAGAATTGCACCTATAATTTATTATTTATTATGTTCCAAATATCTGTGCAAATTAAAAAAAAAAACAAATCATTTGGCGATAAATCAGTCCGAACGCGAAAATCACCGAATATAATCATAAACGCAACAAATTTGATCGATTTAATTAGTTGGGAGGATCGTGTAGATGAACCGATACTGACATGTGATTTGAAATTTGAAGAAATTGAAGCTTTTAAACTCCAGCCGATGGAAGTCCCTAATTGGCTTTGCCACGGCCAAGGTGTCGAAAGATGTGTTAAAATGGTTTCTGAAGCAGCAGATGGAGTTTTTTCGTTCGAAAAACGCCATGAATACATTTTCGCTCAACAAGCTGGCCTCAAACGAATGCCAGAGTTTCGATCGAAAAAAGATTTGAGTTTCTAATAATAAAAAGATACATTCTAGGTATTCGTTTTAAATTTAAATACATGAAACATCCGAATTTTGCATATGTTTTTATGGTTACCCGGGGGAATATGTTTCAGCAAAAGGCGCTCAGTTGAAGCAACTTTTCTCAAAACCTCATGATTTGGTTCTCAAATTTTGTTTAACAAAATGCTAAATGAATCTTTTATCTTCATTTTGATATCACATTTGTGAATATCGGTCAAGAACAGGCCGAGCGAAAACGATTCTAATATAGGTGTTTTTAATACTGAGTGTGGGGTTCGTTGTTTCGCTGTTCCAGCTCTATGTGAAATGTTGATGCGCTTGCAATTAATTGAATGCCAGCCTTTCAAGCATAGTTATTTTTATTTATAGAAAACATCAAAAGATGGCTTCTAATGTAAACAACAATCGCTCCGAAGAAACTAGTATGATAAAATTTGAAAGAAAACATCTACGAGCAAATCAGTCAAGCAATCTCTCGTTTGTACTCGGCAGTGTTGCGGGTTTATTTGAATTGCCTTCAATGCCAAAAGACATACCTTCATTAAATTGGTTATAACTTCGTTGTCTGAAGAGATAATAAGTTACGGCCTTCGACAATGTTGTTAAGCGGAAAATTTCCTTTAAGAAATTTATAAATTGGCACATGAAGGGTTGAATGGCTTGGTACCAGAGTAAAAAGAAAAACCATGTTTGTTTTTCAGTACAAAATTTTAAATTTTCCCATACAAACCTAAAAGTCCAAATTTACTCATGTAAACGTTACTTAAAAATTCTGCAAAAAATCATGGATGAGTTTTAGGACAAAACGAAACTTTTAAGACCCCAGGGTTTGAGAAATTCGAAAATGACCCCAAATCGACTCAGTCTATTGATACAATCGCTATCGGTCATTCCCTTGCCTATACTTCTGCACACACGCACTAATCGTTGTCATCAATGCAGATGCATGTGGCAGAGATATAGCAAACGATCCTAGGTAGGACTTGTGGCTGAGTGATGAGCAATTATTGGTACTTGATACGTTCGCTCGCGCTGATGGTTTTTGGCGCGAACAGCGGGTAAGACAGACACCTCAAAGTCGGGTAAAACGGACACATAAGTTTATCCAGGTATTTCAAATTTTTCATCGGTTTGATCCTCCATATGTCTTTTTTTTTTTTTTTTTAAATTAATTTATTAACTAAATCTGACCTTTACGTGTACCGCCTTAATTGGTCAAGCGTTGTTTGTTTTTTTTTTTTTTGAGTTACATATCAATATTACAATTCATTATTATTTGACACACACTTTTATAGAGATTGTAATTCTTCTGTTGTAAAATACTTTTTATATCTGGAGGAACACCGAATTTCCTCAATTCAATCCAAAGAAGTCGCCTGTCCCTCGATTCAAAGTTACAGCATTCGAAGATCATGTGATTCGGTGTTGCTTCTGCACTCCCACACGAACAAGATGCTGAAGTAACAATGTTGTTCCTGTACAGGTGTGCTGGTAGTTTCGAGTGATTGGAGATTAGTTTCGATAGGATGATAACTTCTCGTCTGGTAAGATCATACGTCGCGAACCATGGATTATCTTGCACTTCAGGAATGATGTCATAGCAGAATCTTCCTTTACTTCCAGTACTCCACTGATGTTGCCACTCATGCAGTGCATTCCGTTTAGATGGAAAATGGAAATCGAACTTTGACAATTCCGCTGTGTTGAGAGTTCCATGCTCAGCTGCGTATTTCGCAGCCGTATCAGCCGATTCGTTTAAGGCAATTCCTTTATGTGCTGGAACCCACAATAGAACAATTTCGTATCCCAGGTCTGACAGATTTGCAATACATTTTCTTATGCGAAACCACATTTCGCCCATAGCACTAACAACCTTATTATTCTGTAGGTACATTAAACTGCTTTTACTATCTGACATAATCAGATATTTGCTTTGAGGCTGGGTTGAAATTATTTCAAGAGCGCATTGAAGCGCAAACAACTCAGCGTTGAAGACAGAAGCCACTTTTGGTAGTTTGTAGTGTATGGGATGAATACCAAAATTTGTCACTAATCCTGCTCCGACATTCTCTCCGCTCTTGGATCCATCAGTTGCAATCTGCCTAAAATTTTCGTATTTTGAAAGCACCAACTGGCTCAAAACACGATTCCACTCATCGCTGCGTAACACTCGTTTTTTAGTAAGTGTAAGGTCGATGGTCGGGATACAATTACTAATTTCTCTCTCGTAGATGAAACAGGGTAATGTCGGTAGTATATTTACATTAGGTTCGTGGTTATTTATTTCCAGTATGCTACGTTGTATTTGTGTAACAGGCGTTGTTCCCAGTACAACAGGTCTGACATACTCGTTGTGCCAGTTTTCAAGAGAAAATCTTTTGTTTACGAATTTGTCCGAGGCAATGATTCGCCTATGCCTGAGAGGCATCAAACCAGCGATAACCTCTAGAGATGAAGTGTGTGTAGTTTTGGTAGCACCTATGCACACTCTTATACACTTCCATTGGATACGGTCAAGTTGAATAGCAATCCATTCCGGGCAGTCTGCCAGTAAGAGGCCTCCGTACTCTAGAATTGCTCGGATATTTGATTTATAGACCTTCAGAAGCACAGATGGATGGGAACCCCATTTCTGACCAGCCACACTTCGCAAAAAATTTATGTAAGGAGCTGTGCGTTTTTTTAAATAGCAAACATGTCGATTCCACGATAAAGTTGTAGTTAAATACATTCCAAGAAATTTGGCAGATACGTCATACTGTGCAACATATGCATTGATTCTCAACACAGGTAGGTGGCCTGGTTTTCTACTTGCAAACATCAATGCTTTGCATTTCTGAGGGGAAAGCGCTAAGCCCAGATCGTCTATCAGATTGGAGAAACATGAAATTCCGTCTTGAACAGTCGATCCGATTTGTTCAATATCAGTTCCCTTTGCAATGAGCGAAACATCGTCGGCATAGTTCACCACAATGAGTCCAGGAATAGCAGCGGTTGTCCGGATTGCATTGTTGATGAAAATGTTGAAGCAGATTGGGCTCAACGGAGAACCTTGTGGAAGTCCAACCCACGTAGTCCTGTGTATCACTGTTGAAGCATCCAAAGTGACTGCCAGACGCCTTTCACGAAACAGTTCGTAAACCGCTCTGACGATTTGTGGAGGAATCTCCCACCTTAAGAACTCATCGACTAGTTTGTTTATGTTCACACAATCGTACGCACTTTTGATATCGAGCATACAGAAAAGAGATCGTTGTCTGGTAGTGAGAGCTTGTTTGGCAGTATTTACAACCACATGTAAAGCATCTTGAGTCCCCCGCCCCTTTCGAAAGCCATACATCTCGTTAGCAAAAAGACCCCTTGATTCCATATGCCACTCCAGACGAGATTTTAGCATACCTTCGTATAGTTTCCGCAAACATGAAGCTAAAGCTATAGGTCTGTACGATTTAGCTTCAGTAGACGGCTGATCGGGCTTTAAAATAGTCACTATGCGAAACGTCTTCCATTCTTCCGGAATAAATCCAGAGTTGAAAATTGCGTTGAACGTTTGCAGCAATGTTCTCTTAGCAGCATATGGCAATTTCCGAATGGCGATGTATGGGACTAAGTCAAGACCAGGAGAAGTATTTTTGGTTTGGTCTATAGTGTTCGTAAGATCACTCATCGAGAATATGTCAGATGCTGAGGCTCGTTGTCCAATACACGACATGTGGTAGGGTTCAAGAACTGAGGGGGGAGCAAGGTTATTTACTATTTGTTCTACTAGTAGCGGATCTCTCAGTTTATTGGATTCTCCAGTTCTCCCTTTGAAACGTTTTGCCATTCTCCAAAGACTCGATAGAGAGGTTTCGCCTGTGAGAGAATCACAAAAACTTTCCCACGAAGCTCTTTTCTTTTTCTTGGTGAGGATTTTCAGCTCCTTTTCTTCCTTTTTATAACTTTCGTATAAACTGTATGTGTATCCGTTTTCTCTCCATCTCCTGAACTTCGATTTCACTATCACTACTTTGGATTCCAACTCTGAATCCCACCATGGTTGGAGTTTTCTCCGAGTATTGTTTTGTGTTGGGGAGATGGAAGCACCCATCATAGCGTCAGTGATCACACCCCTAAAGCCCTCGTAGGTCAGTTCACTGTTTTCACTCACTTTATCGTTCATTATTTCACTGTATTTGTTCCAGTCAATCTTCTTGAAACTGTTCACATAGCTCATTCCAACTAAACTGTCAGTTTCGATCAGGATAGGGATGTGATCACTACCATATGGAGAATCCAGAGTATTCCAGGTAAACTGCAAGCTAATTTCCGGCGACACCACCGTTATATCGATAGCGCTGGGTAGATGTGATCGGTCGAATCGGGTGAAGTTTCCATTATTCAGCACCACAAGGCCTACGTCGTCTACAGCCTCATGCATGATTTCACCCCTCCTGTTGTTCTCTCTGTTGCCCCAAACCGTGTGTTTCGCATTCCAATCGCCACCAATGATACATGGCTTAGGTACAGTAGTTAGAAATTCGGTCATTTCATGGCTGCTAACAGTCGCTTGTGGGTGGATGTACAGTGACACAACATATAATTTCCCAATGGAAGTAGTTATACTACAGCAGACAGCTTGTATTGTTCTTGGACTAGGGATGGTCAACGTAATTGGAGATAAATTGTTTCTTGCAGCGATAAGAACTCCCATCGAGTTTCTTCGGTTGTCCAATCTGAAAACGCAGTGATCTTTGATGCTAAAATTTGTGGTGGTGTCAAGGTGTGTTTCCGAAAGAAGAAGTAAGTTTGATTGCTGATCGTTGATGAGACTTTCAATAGCGTTTTTCTTGGTTAATGCTCCCCTGCAATTCCATTGAATGCATCGTATAGGAACAGAAACAGCTAGGGTGCCTTGCGTGACCATTATAACCTATTGGGGATTGTTTTTGGATCAGTTCTCTCCTCGTTCTCTGTTTCAACCAGCCACGTCTCCACCACCGGCGGTGGACCGTCGTTATCGTTGAGCTCCTGAGCATCGAATTCTACTTCGTTCTCTTCTACAATCATCTCCTTTTCTGTGGAGTTGGTAGGAAACGACGTTCCACCACTACACGCATTTGCCTCACCAGCATTAGTATTGACGTCAGAGCTTACACTGATGGTATCTTCGTCTACTGTACGTATCTTTATCGGCGGGAATTCCTCATCATAGTCACTTATATCTTCAGTGCGATCAGCGCTCTTCCTCTTACTTGCGGGCTCGATAGACACGGTTGTTACAAGAGAATGTTGTTGAGAAGTGGGAGTTAGCGCTGCAAACCAGTCAGTTTTTCCTTGGGAAAAACTGCTCTCACGCTTTTTCTCTTCTTCTTTCTTTTGTGCAAAAAGAGGGCATTTACTCCGATCGTTGGCTCTGTGGTTACCAGAGCAGTTGATACAGATCGGATTACCACCGCACTCATGTGTTTCAGCAACTTCTTTTTCTTTGCAGGAACTGCATCTTTTGTTACTCTTGCACTGATTTGTCACGTGACCGAACCGCCAACATTTTTGGCATTGTCGCACAGCAAAAATATATTTTCTTACTGGATATAGAACATTATCCAGTTCAACATGGGATGGTAGTTCATTGCCCAGGAAAGTAAATACAATCAGGGAAAGAGGCTTGAACCCCGATTCTTCTTTTTTCTTCATCCGCCTTGTTTCGACAATTGGTGGATTGTAGAGTTGCATTGATTTTGATTTTTCGAAAACTTTTACACGATCCATATCCGCGTCATCTATGCCTTCCATGGACACTACCCCAAGACATTCGACAAGTCTTTGAGGGATGTTGAAGGTAACGTTCGGATACACTTTTTTAACCAGTTCATTTGCAGCAGAAGCCGATGCCATGAGCACTTTCATCTTTTTCCGCGACATACTAATAGCTTTCACATATGAGTGATTAAAGTCTTTTATGATACGTTTCGAGATCTTAGATTTTTCTAGATTGTCCTCAGTAGATTCCGCGATTACTATAAACGGTCCAGTATGCAACTGGCCGTATTGACGAATCCGGCGGGGCTTTTCTTTTTCGACGCTAGACATTATCTCAAGGTCACCGATTGGAAACGAATGTAAAAACACGTATGTCTCCTAAGAAGGTTCGATAGAAACTGCCTCCATATGTCTTTAAAAGAGCTTGACAAGAGCAATTGTCGGTCGAAAAGCACTCAGCATCTCAAACAGGCCATAAAAACTGTAAAAACTGGATCCCTGATGAAGACAGCGCTTATAAAAAATGGAATTCCGAAAACCACGTGTTTCGCTTCTGGACTTGGGCCAGCGGGTTTAATTTTGGTTAAAACACGATATGAAATACTTGTCTCACAGAAATATGTACTTTTACAGCCATTTTTCCTGAAAAATGTACCTTTTCTACGCAGTGTCCTTTTTACCCGACCATTTCTGGAAAGTGTAATTTGCAAGCATGTTTTAGATTACTATAAAAACAGCATCGATAAAGGAAATTGACTAATTCCAATGGTGAATGCGATAGCAAACAACCTAAACTGTCCATCTGCACGAAAACTGAGATGAAAAAAGCAATATCTGATTTTCTATTGCGATTCTACCTTAGGGTGTCCGTCTTACCCGACTTTCCCCTACAATGTTCTTAAACTTTTTAATGGATTCTGATTCGATCTGATATTGAGTAGTTTTTAATCAAGGTGTTTAAATCAAATAATAAACGAATTTTTTTTTTATCTATGAACGAACCAGAGTCTGCCAAGTAAAATCCACATTTTTTTTAAACATTTCTACGTTTTGCGTTTAAACAGCTATAAATGCTTTCATAAGATAATTTTTCTATTCTACATTATTGTGATATAACATTTATGACAAATTATATAGAGAAGGTCAGCATGTTGAATAGTTTTTGGTTTTTTTCCCACGAAATCTTTTGAGCGGATTGTTTAAATAGATTTCATGGAGGTTTTAATCACGTTATTTTTTTTCTCTAAATTTCATTTCTAGAGCGAGCAATGGCGCTATATATAGGTCGATGACCAAAAATGTGGTGCACAGAAATCCAACCTTTTAAGGATCACATTTAATAGAAATTTATGTAAAAGTATTAGTTTTTTAACCCTAAAAATAAGAAAATAAAAAAAAGTTTTCATTTGATTTTGAATTTCAGTTCAAAATAACCTGATTTCCAGCCTAATAAGAAAGAATAATCTAGAATCGGCATCTAGGCATAGTGAGCTCCCAACCCAATCCCACGTGAGTGAGTTTTGCATATGAGTTCCCAACGTAAGAAATGTGCTAACACGGGAACGTATGGTTCAGTTGTCCACGTTTCTTCCGCCCTGTGTCCTTCTTCCAGTTGTCTCTGCGTTGAATACTGCACAGTGGGCCTAGCCCAGTTGAGATGAATATGTACTTTAACTAATCACCGGAATGCTGAAAAGATCTGTCTATGTATGTATCATAAACATAAGCATGTTCTATAATAAGTTTGCCAGATTGCCCGGTTTTATCCGGTTTGGCCGGTTGCCTGGATTTCACTGAAATAAGGCCAAATTTTACCAGATTTATTAACTTGTCATCTGCCAAACCGAACAAAAAAAAACCAAATTTTGTAGTAAATCTAAAGCATCTAAAACAAAATTTTTGAGCAAGTTTTATAAAAATTATCATGAAAGGCTTCCACAAAGTCTAAAATAAGATAAAAAATCGGTTGATAAGTTTCAATGAAAATAATTTTTTCAGGTTATTTTTTGTTGAGTAATTCCTGGTAAATTTGACCGTATGCTATCCGGAATTTTGTCGACAGTTTTGAAATCAGTTTTCGGGATTTGGCCAGGTTTTTAGAGAAAATCACATTTTCGGAAAATTTTGGAAAAAAATCAAATGTATCATCGGTGACGGCAAAGCGATAGGAGTAGCTAGGAAAGAGTGATTTGAACCTTGAATTGAGATATTTCGATATCGAATTTTATATAATTTGTAGGAAAAAGGGTTACCAAAAATATAGAGTCACCAGATGCCAAGATTTATCTTAAATCTGGTAGAAATCTTTTTTTATTCTTCATATTTTAATAATAAATTAATATGTACAGACTTTGGTTTCGAATAAATTCGCATTTTGAAATTCGAAAAAAGTTGCAATTCGGCAAACCCTGTTGAACAGTGTTGCCAGAATAATTTATGATTTTTTTTGAGAATTTTCATCTTTTTTTTTAAGTTTCATTCAAATTTAAAGATCTTGGGGTCGTCTTTTTGTTGGGTGATATCGACTGCCTGTTCTGGGTGGGAATAATAATTATGGGAATTGCTCAACCCACAGCACTTAAAGATATAAATAAATCAATATCAATCATGTCCGAGCATTACTTAGAAAAAAAAACATTTAAATGGCGAATCATGTTGTTTTATTTCCAAATTATTGAAAATATGCTAAAACAGATCAAGTACAGTTTGATCACTGAGTTGAAAAATAAGAGTTATTCTAATTCACAGTTTGACAGTTTTCAAAAAATATGTGTGTTGTTTGTGAACATTGGTAAGCAAAGCTCAACAGGTGGCATCCAGGGTAGATTTCGGCATAATCCAAACACTTTCTTAATATTCACCTTTTTTTTAAGAATAGCAGATGAAATTAAAGTTAAAAGTATTTAAGTTTTCAAACGAACCTGACCCAGATCCAGCCATACCTACACATCAAATCTGCCCCAACTCGCTGCATTCATAATAAGAAAAGTTTAATTTCATTAACGGATATGGCTTGATTTAATATCTCATCCTTCACTGGCTGGCACGTAATTTCCAGCAGCAGGATGAAATAACAATTTTCGTGCTAGGAAAATACTACATCACTGCTAGACCGAGCGAGTGACAAGCTATAGTGAGTGAACTGGGAAGATTCTTACGCGCGAACCGGAAAACTCTCTGACTCGCAGCATCTTCCGTTTTCCACAAACACACAAACATACATATATAGAAAACATTCTTCTGGAACCCATCATCAGCCCACACGGGACCAGGACTGGCAAGCGATATTCGCAAACTTTTCCAATTTCACTCGCCCGAGGAACGTTTTCCGCTGTGATGCTGCGATGCTGTGCTGGCTGCCTGTTGTTGCTGAACTGAAAAACTCTGCGTGGTGTCGTTAATCTGTTTTGAAAACTAAACTTTACTCGGCTGTGTGGTTGTGGCGTGGAGTGAAGAAAGGCTGCTGGAGTCTGCCGCGAAGCACATCTTCGAGAACTTGTTCCTAAGTAGTTTCGTTTCAGCGTGTGTTGTTTAGTTTTTTTCCCCGCTTGAGAATGAGGGCGTTTCTGAGCAAAGTGTCAATATTCGTTACTATACTTTGACGAGGTTAACTGTTGAGAGAAATTTAAATGAGTTTAAAAAGTGTGCTTAAATTGTTGTGCAAAATAGAGTCATGTCTGTCATCGTGGAGATGAAAAACTTTGAGCAAAGATTTTCGCTTCTCTCAGAATAATGATTTGTATCTTTTATCCATCAAACGCATTTATTTCTCACATTAACTGATAATAACGCATTTTATTTCCTGTGAAGGTTTCCACTCGCTAATAAGTGGTTGGACAAAGACAAGACACATGAATGTATGGCTGCTCGTTGATGTTTATTCCCTTTTTCCGGGGCAGTTTTAAGGTCGGTATAGCCGAAAGCATATGTTTGTACTTTTGGGACAGAAAATGAACCCCATAAAACCACATAGATAGAGCTCACAAAAAACATAAACCAACTCATCCCATGCGTAAAATATGGTTTTTCTTTTTTCGCAATTTTTAGAGAGAGAAAAAAAATGTCTTAAGCATTAGACCTTTTTTTCTCTCTCTAAAAATTGAACGTCTTGTGAGAAGTTTTTAAAAATATGAACAAATGTAAGAAGAATGATTTATTATTCTTCGGGATTCAGACTTAAGTTCTGGCTGTGTAAGCACTGGTGGAAGTCCGATTAGTGATTTGTTAATAGTAGTTAGTAAAAAGTGGTCAGTCTCTCATAGATCCATTTTATTTATCGAAAATTAGCATCGCTTGCACCATTCAAAAGCTGGGAATTGTCTCTTTCATTTGAACTTAAATTTAAAATAATCCATCGGGAGCTCTAGAAAATTTTTTATTATATTTTTTCAAAGAAATAGTGCTCTACCAACTTAGTTATGTATTGTAGAGATTAACATTGAAAAAAATCATATATTTACATAAATTTGATCAAGATATCATGAATTAAAGAGCATTTATGGGGTTTATGGGTCACCCCGATTCTCCCAAAATGCCCGAAGGAAGGAAAAAAATAAGTTTAAGGTATTTTTAACAAAAATTTTATAAATTCTTCGAAAATTCAAACCGTTGAAAGAGCGAAAGCCAAACTGACGAAGATGGAAATTATATCACCGGTTGATAACGATTTTTTTTCAAATTTTCGATCTAAATTTTCTCGATGTTCCGATTTAGTGCAATGAAGATTGTATACAAGTTTTTTGCATGCAAGCTTTTGTCGATTTTTTTTCCTATTCATTGAAAATTTCATTTTATTTGTTTATTTTTCTCCTCTCTCGTAATATTTCAACTCCAAGGGACAAAAGAAGAATATCAAGTTTGTTCCAACGTCATAAAAAAGATGTCACTTGCTTTACTTGAAAATTGTGTCACTCATTTCTTACTTTTAGTAATGTGATGAATTCGTGCATGACCTGGGGGCAAAGGAATCTTGCGTTAGCTTTCAATACGTCGTATGAAAAATCTTTAGAGTTCACAGAAAACTGCTGCAAAAGACATCAAAACAACTTCAAAATTTGTATTTCACTTAAAGAATATTTTATACAGACTACAAATATTTCAAATAGAAAACACTTGCGACTCGATTATGTCATTGTTTTTTGTTATAGAACTATTTGTTTACATTTTGTTTCATACGACACGTAATAAAAGCTCAGACGAGAAATGTAGAAAAATTATTCTAAGCTTTTCAAGCCACTGCTTTTTCTGTTGATATCACAATGTTTTTTTTTTTTTTTTTTTCATAAAAGTAAGAAAATGACATTTCAGGGGAAAGCCAGAAGTGCGGAAATACACAGGCAAATATTTGCAGTGTTCCATACTACCAGATAAATACTTGCGTTGTTTTAATTTCACCTAGGTAAACTTTTAGAAAACGAAATAAAAAATTCTCAAAAAAATGACTTTAGATCTGATACCCTATTTAATTCAATTATTTATGTATTTAGATCATAGGCTTCAGCCCTTCATCTTAATCTAGAGTATAATTAATATTATGAACAACACGAATAATAAAAATGAATTAACTCTGCAAACAAAAATTAAGACTATTACGTGTCACTGAAAACTGCAACATTCAAAATAAATCACCTGTAATTAACAACACCTGTTATTTCAAATTGTTTTCCTTGAAAGTTAACGAAGATTCATTTATTATTACAGCAAATGTCCTGTAAAAAAGTGTGTGCCTACTTCTAATTTTAATTTGTTCTCTGACCATATTTAATTTAATAATCTCAACGTTTGCATTATAAAGTGTCATGATTTGGTACAACTTACACAGCAAAAATTATTTCCTGTGAAATTACGCAAATGTCCTGTAACAAAAAGGAGCAGGACATTAACCTAATTTTACAGGTCGAAAAACAAATTACGTGACATTTAATTTTCAGTGTACAACTTTTTTACAGGACATTTGCTGTAATAATAAATGAATCTTCGTTAACTTGCAAGGAAAACAATTGAAAATTACAGGTTTTGTTAATTACAGGTTGATTTATTTTAAAGGTTGCGTTTCAGTGACACGTAATAGTCAAAAGAATTTTCTGTGTTCATTTTCAAATAATAGCATTACATCAAATCATCCACTAAAAATTGTCGAAAACAAAGTTGATGTTGAGATTTTTTAATTTAATATTCCTTTTGATCGAAAAAAAAAATCAATGAAATACATTAGGCTCAGTTCTTGAATTTTCGCTCGAAAACTCAAATTCGATAAAATATGTTACATACACGGATACCTCGAAAAACGCTAACTTATGCAATCAAACATGAACAAAAGGTTGAAATTTATGTTTTGTTTTATAAATGACACTTAACCTTTACTTTTGGTATCCGTGTCTAAGGTTTAACAACCAATTAAAAGTAAAAGTATGAAAACCTTTCAGAAATCATCAAGAAAGATGAAAGATTTTCAATAAAAATATTTCATTTTGAAATCCAGGTGGATTAATTGAAAACTGGGCTCAAATGTAAGAAGAAAAGCCAATTTGTTTCCTAGTCTCAAATATTTCACAAGCTCAACATAAAAATAACTAAATTTTCAAGAACTTCAACACTTTACAATCAATAGCTAAGTTGGTAGAATACTATTTTTGGTCTTGGTATAATCATATGTTACGTAGTGGGTATTTTACCTCTTTAAACTTTGATAGTCGCGAATATTACTACTAGCACTTTTGCGCCATCTGCGAATGCAGATGTGCTAGCAGCCAAAACACTTTGCCCGGACTCTTACCCCAGGGCACAGTGGTTTAAATCTCGAAAAACGTGATCATGGGCTTTTTGATGCCTTAGATATCAAAATAGCTTAATGACATGTTGTACAATGTTTCATTATTTTTAATTGCGCATATTTTGTCATTATTTTTTTTTCTGATCGATCCACCTAAAAGTGAGATACTTTTTTAATTTTTTGTGTTTGTCATCCAATCAAAATTATGTCTTCAAAAAACTTGTAGACAATACAATTTCAAAAAACTTTGTAAAAGATTTCAAAGCTCTATCTTTCAAAACAACAGATTTATAGACATTTTTCTAAAAACTAACCTCAAAAAACGAAATTTTCGTTTAACTTTCTTCAAAGTTACTTTCAAGTCTTACTTTATATGAGAGAGTTGTGACAATTGTAAAAGTACACAACTTCATTGAAGGTGTCAAGTTTCTATCTTGACGTTGAATGGTACTTTTTGTGTAATTACGTTTGAAAATTTCATATTTTCAATGCTCAATATCTCTAAAAGCTGCAAACTTATGAAAACAAAATTATATGCATTTGAAAGGCACATTCTTAAGCTTCAATGAACATGTAATTTCATTTGTACGTATCAGGTTTTACTACTCAAATCATTTATCTGAAAGATGGTAGTTTTGGAGTTTTTGTTAAGCCAGCCCGACAATCTCTTGCTGTTTAGCAAAAGGAAAGATGAAATATTCTTTTTTTTTCTATTCCTACCGTTGACAAGTGAAGACGACAGTTCTTAATTTGTTAAAATTTAAGAGTTGGCCCTGTCTAGAAGCGTTAGTTCCATTATGGTTAGTTAATCATTTATCTGAAAGTAAGTAATTTTGAAGTTATGGGTATTTTGCGTATTTTATCAACACACATCTTTATAAATGTTGTCACTTTAACACGAAAGTTGCATAGATGGATGATTTTGTAACCTTTATTTTCATGGCTTTCTGAAAAGTTTTTTTCTTTATTTATAAGTTTTATTTTTGGTTAAATAGTTGCGTAAGAGAGTAAATTGAATGAAATATTAAAATTAATTTTCATAATTCTTCTCCTGATTGTTCTAAATCAAGCATGTAGTTTGCATCGGTATCCATGATCAAGGCCATTTTTAATAAACCAAAAAGTTCACACTTGATCCTTGAATAGTAATTTGATGGAGGATTTTTTGATGAAATTATTTCTTATTTTCAATCTTAAAGAAGAATGAACACTTAACTTCAACTTGACGCATCAAACGACGGAAATAACGCATCTAGACAGGGCCAACTCTTCAATCTTAACAAATTAAGAACTACCGTCATCACTTGTCAACGGTAGGAATAGAAAAAAAAAAGAATATTTAATCCTTCCTTTTGCTAAACAGCAAGAGATTGTCGGGCTGGCTTAACAAAAACTCCAAAACTACCATCTTTCAGGTAAATGATTTGAGTAGTAAAACCTGATACATACAAATGAAATTACATGTTCATTGAAGCTTAAGAATGTGCCTTTCAAATGCATATAATTTTGTTTTCATAAGTTTGCAGCTTTTAGAGATATTGAGCATTGAAAATATGAAATTTTCAAACGTAATTACACAAAAAGTACCATTCAACGTCAAGATAGAAACTTGACACCTTCAATGAAGTTGTGTACTTTTACAATTGTCACAACTCTCTCATATAAAGTAAGACTTGAAAGTCGCTTTGAAAAAATTTAAACG
Source organism: Uranotaenia lowii (assembly GCF_029784155.1). NCBI lineage: Eukaryota > Metazoa > Arthropoda > Insecta > Diptera > Culicidae > Uranotaenia > Uranotaenia lowii. The sequence goes on along the minus strand of NC_073692.1, from coordinate 5,540,645 downwards.
AAAATTTCGTTTTTTGAGGTTAGTTTTTAGAAAAATGTCTATAAATCTGTTGTTTTGAAAGATAGAGCTTTGAAATCTTTTACAAAGTTTTTTAAAATTGTATTGTCTACAAGTTTTTTGAAGACATCATTTTGATTGGATGACAAACACAAAAAATAAAAAAATATCTCTCTTTTAGGTGGATCGATCAGAAAAAAAATAATGACAAAATATGCGCAATTAAAAATAATGAAACATTGTAGAACATGTCATTAAGCTATTTTGATATCTAAGGCATCAAAAAGCCCATGATCACGTTTTTCGAGATTTAAACCACTGTGCAGGGGGGGGGGGGGACAATTTGTGTTCGCGCTCTACAGAGGGAAGAAGCAAACTGGCAATATCGTTGGAATATAGGTCGGCTCTTTTAAAATCAATGCAAGCGCATTTCAATCCCAAAGATCTCAAAGGATTCAATAAAGTACAACGACTTACCAACGAATTGCCAACTACGTCTTCCGGGTGTCCAAATATAGGCCGTCGGATTGCCTCTTCAGTCAGACAGGGGTTAGTTTTGAATCACCACACTTCCGTCGACTTCCGATACTATTACGAAGGCTATCGATTTTCAACTCGCAATGTACTACGGCGACAATTCCAAACCACGGCGATTTTCTACTTCCGTTACAACTCTAAATAACTACGACTCTTTAGCAACATCCGACTCATAAAAAGGTTCCAGGGATAGAGAGCTGGCTCATGTCTTGCCAGCTTTCAGGAAAACTTTTCCCACCGTCCTTCTTCTGAGGTTTTTCCTCAAACCCAATACCCAGACATTGCAAAAAAGACGAGCGAGTAGTTTAAGCATTTTTTTGGTGGTCGTAGTCGACCATCCCACTATGGGGTTTGAGGCGGCAAAAAGTCAAAAACTGAACTTTATCGGATTGTTTTTTAATTTTTACTAGTTAATAACTTTATATTTAACTAAGATATTCCCAGTTTCTCAACTCATTATCTTGAATACTGAACGCACCACAGACATCAGACTTTGAAAAATTGAAAAATTATATGATTAAGAAAAAAGTTTAAATCACATATATTTCTATGGAAAACATTTTTTTCTTAAATTTAAAGTACATCATATGAAAGCTTATATTAAAAGCTATCATTTGAACAATTCAACATTTTTACACACTAAATTGATCTATGATAAAAATGAGTAAATAATTATTTTTTTCAAAAGTAAAAAAATTTAAAGGCTCGCCAAAAAAAATCCCCGCATTTTCCCATACTCTTTTCACTATTAAGATCTAGTTTAAAGTCCTAAAAATACAATGAAAGAGATTTCAGGCACCTTCAAGCACCGTTTTTTGAGTTATAGTCAAATAAAGCTAAAAATATCATGCAAATGGGTAATTTTTACCCATTATTGAGTATAAATTCAACAAAGCTGATGTTGGTTTGTCAAAAAAAATGTTTCTCATGATTGATCAATCATTTCACACATTTTTCTCTTGAATTTCATGAAATGTCTTGATGTTATTTATCATTTGATGATCAATTAGTCCAAAACCTGGTTTTCAAAAGAAATAAAAAGTAGGGTCAAAAATAACACCAAGCATAATACTTTAAAAGTTATTAATGCTAAATTTTTGTTAGAATTTATTTTGAGATAGTTATAATAGTAATTTTCATACAACATTTTCAAAAATAACAAAATAGTCTAAAACACCTAATCATACTTTTTGCCGCCTCATTGTATGGAATTGCCCCATAGTGCATCCCTTAGTTAGCCATTGCGCTTCAAGGACGCCCTCTCGTACTTAGGTCATGAAGCGTCGCTTACACTGAGTAAATCTAGATCTTCAAAGAGTTTCACTAAAACTACTAACGATATTGCCAATAAGCTTCGGGAGCATTTGTTGCCACGCAACACATAGTTGAGAAGATCTATAAGATTTTTGTTCTTTGAAAACCCCATTAAAAAAGGTAAAAAAAATCTTGAAAAAATTAATTGTTCTAGACCCCCCGAGCGATTATTTCAAATTTGAGCTCAAATGAAAGGGGAAAGTGAACAAGTGATTATTGATGATCGCGAAGTCATAAGTCTGAGATAAAAAATCTTATTTGATTCTGAATTACAATCATTAGAAAAGAGTATGAATATTTCTCACTTATGTTGTATTTGAACATTATTAGAGAGGAGTAGGCGGTGGTTATAAGTGTCAGACGCGTGTTTTCGGATTGAGAAAATTTCCAATACTAAAATTTGAATACATTTAAAGTTTTTTTTACGAAATTTAGTGCGAGAAATAAAATAAAGTGGACGGCAGGAAGTGTTTATGTTTGAGTTTCGCAGCCGTTCCAGCGTCCAGAGTTGTGAAATTTTCGGCTTTGTTTGACGTTTTCCGTGGTGGAAAAGAGCCGGAACCACCTATAAGGTGTTCTTTTCTTCTCTTCCCGGAATACCTTCATTGGCAAAATAAGAAGTAGCGCATCAGTAGTATTTAAAGCGCATCAAAAATCGTGATCGATGAAAAGGCTAAGGCTTGTTGGTATTTTTTTTTCGCTTCGTCGCGTTGAAAATAAAAATTTTGAAGTTTAAGTAGTTTGTTATTGTGAAATTTTGATTTTTTTTCTTGGGATTAGATGATAATGTAGAGTGATCAATAATTGCATGTTTCATCCATCTCCAGTAGTTGACATCATTGAATGATTCGCTGCAAAAGGAAACACACTTTCTACTTCAACAATTGTTGATTTCTTTCCATAATGTTTCTTATAAATTTATTCTGAACTGATGTTCCAATGCGGAAGTTTCTTTATAATAATTCTCAAAATTGGAAAATTTTCAAATACCGTTAATTTACAGGTAGCGCAGGGGGGGAGTTTTTTTTTATTGCAATATACTTTTTCATCTAACGAATAGAATTTCGGAAAACTTTCGCATTTGATTCATAATTATGCATTGAAATTATTATTATATTTTTAAAACAAGTGGCAGAAATCGAAGAAGAATGTGTATAAGAATTTGCATGAAATCGTTGTACAAATAAAAGGATTCTTTTCATTATGTTGCGGTTTGGAAACTCACAGTTTGTTCATATGCTCGTTTTATAAATTTGAGATATTCACCACATTTTTATTTGCTAAAGGTATCCCGAGATGGCCGAACAGAAAATCAAATTGACCACATCTGCATCAGCCGAAAATGGAGAAGAGCCTTCTTGATGTCCGCAACAAGCGAAGCGCAGACATTGCATCTGACCATCACCTCGTCCTTGGCGAGATACGACTGAGAGTTGCACGTGTCCAACGGCGCGAGGAGAAAGTCGGGTGTCGATACGACGTCCGCCGGTTGGAGAATCCAGAGGTGAAAAGGGCATACGTTGAACAGCTAGAATCCCGAGCCTCGGAGCTGCCGACAGACGGAACAGTCGAAGAACAGTGGTGTGGAATCAAGAATGCCTTTATCACGACGAGCCATGATACTCTCGGTAAAGTTTGTGGAAGAAGGAGTGAATGGATGTCGGATGAAACTTGGAGGATGGTCGATGATCGGAGAAAGGCGAAAGTCGGAATTGAGCAGGCATGTACCGGGTCAGCCAAAGCAGCCGCCCGCTTACGATATGCGGAGCTGGAAAAGGCAGTTAAACGAGCTTGTAGACGAGACAAGAGAGCCTGGACAAACTCCCTAGCCGAAGAGGGAGAAAGAGCCGCCGCCAATGGAGATATCCGATTACTTTATGACATTTCTCGCCGCCTCAGTGGTGCTAGGACTAATGCAATAATGCCGCTAAAAGACCGAGCGGGTCAGTTATTGACCGATCGAACAGATCAGCTCAAACGACGGACTGAGCACTTCGAACAACTCTTCCGAGTCACGAATAGCGATGGCCAACAGAATCTGCAGCTCGAAGCGCCAACAGTAAGTCGCATAAATGGCGTCAACTCGGAAGCGCCTTCGCTGGCTGAAATAGAAGCGGCAATCAAAAACATGAAATCCAACAAAGCACCTGGGATCGATTGCAACCCTGCTGAAAGCCGACCCTGCCCTATCAGCACAAATGTTGCACCGTCTTTTCGCTGACATCTGGGATACTGCAACATTCCCGGCCGACTGGATGCAGGGTATCCTCGTAAAGGTCCCGAAGAAAGGAGACCTGACAGAGTGCGGTAACTGGCGAGGCATAACGTTGATCTGTACAACCCTCAAAGTACTCTGCAAAGTGATTCTGAACAGGATCCAGGAGAAAATAGACGCTACACTCCGACGGCAACAAGCTGGATTCCGATCTCGACGATCATGTGTGGACCACATCACAACGCTACGAATCATACTGGAACAAATCAACGAATTCCAGGACTCTCTTCTGCTGGTGTTCGTTGATTTCGAAAAACCATTCTACCGACTTAACCATGAAAACATCTGGGCGGCTCTAAGGCGACGAGGGGTCCCAGAGAAACTAGTCCATCTCATCGAAGCACAGTATGAGGCATTTTCGTGCAAGGTCTTGCACGACGGTGTCTTGTCCGAACCAATCCCGGTAACTGCTGGAGTGAGACAAGGATGTATTCTATCACAGCTACTTTTTCTAATCGTAATGGATGAGATTCTGATTGGATCGATTGACTGTGCACCGAACCGAGGATTGCCGTGGAATCCTTCAACAATGGAGCAACTGAACGACCTTAACCTGGCTGACGATATTGTTTTGCTCGCCCAATCACAACCAGATATGCAGAGCAAACTCGACGACCTCACCGAAAGTTCCAAGGCAGCAGGTCTCAAAGTAAATGTCGGAAAGACCAAGTCGATGGAGATCAACACAGGAAATCCCTCCAGTTTCATGGTAGCTGGGCAACAAGTTGAGAAAGTGGAGTGCTTCCAGTATCTTGGTAGCCAGATTACGCCTGATGGTGGTACCAGAAAAGACATCGAAACACGGATCAGAAAGGCCCGATTTGCGTTTGCGAGTCTCCGAAACATCTGGCGGTCACGCCAGATCTCTCTACGAACAAAAATCCGAATCTTCAACTCAAACGTCAAATCCGTATTGCTGTACGGGTGCGAAACTTGGTGCACATATGCGGTAACGACGCGAAAACTGCAAGTATTTGTAAACCGCTGCCTGCGGAATATCATCCGCGCTTGGTGGCCTGGCAACTGGATCTCGAATGAGGAACTACATCGCCGGTGTCATCAAAAGGCGCTAGAAATCGAGATTCGGGAACGTAAGTGGAGATGGATTGGGCACACGTTGCGAAGAGATGAAAACGAGATTTGCAGAGAGGCGCTAGATTGGAATCCAGAAGGTCATCGAAGAAGAGGCAGACCCAGAAATTCGTGGCGGCGAAGCCTAGCCGCTGAAATCCGAACTGTCGACGAGAATCTTGACTGGGACCAGGTGAAGACGCTGGCTCCGGATCGTCAACAGTGGAGGTCTTTTACCACGGCCCTATGCACCGGAGGATCGGCGCGGGATCATTAAGTAAGTAAGTAAGAAACGTTGTCCACGTTTTTCCTCCCTTGGTTCCAGTTGTCTCTGCGTCCATCAGAATTCGTGATCGGAGGCTTTACCTTCAAATGACGGCCGTGTTTTCCGTGAAAAGTAATCTTAAGGGTTTCAAGTTATTTCAAACCGAACCAAGATCTCATTTTTTCGATAAGTTGTTTGAACTGCAATAAACAAATACATGGATGAGTATGTAGTTTTTTCTGAACGATTTCTCAGATTGGAAATGAGATTTTTGGAGAATTAAAGCAACCGAAAGTTTCCCTTTAATTTAATCACGCTAATACCGTGGTGGAAAAAAAGGAAATCTCTCGAATGCTTTGATTCATTAGAGCAAGTTCACTGGTGTGGGGAAAAATGGTAGAAATTTTGACATTTTTAAAATTTCAACATGCATAAAGATTTTCAAGATCATTGGGCGTTGTATTTTTCTACAGCACTGTTCTATTCCAGCCGTAAGTGATAGAAATATTGCTATTTTTTGCATACTGCGAACCTACAACACGTGTTGTTGAAAAACTTGAAGGCCACAGATCTTGAAAATGTTTTTGCATGGCAAAATTTTCAAAACGTGCTAAAAGTGACAAAATTTCTACCACTTTTTCCCATCACCAGTGAACTTGCTCTTAGAATTCTTCAACCAAGAAGTTTCACAACACATATTAGAAGATTTTCTGAATGGATTGGTAGAATGATGGAGGAATTGAAGTCAAATTTTTAGATGGTCCTCATATTTACAACTCTAAGGATTCTAAGCTATGTTTTAATCTTTATTTTCAATTTTATTTTTGTTTTTTAGTTATAATCATATGAAGCGTTTGGAAGGGAACTCCACGCTTCATTCTTTCTTTGTTCCTGTGTCTTCGGTTTGTCATCACATGGATGGCCTGGTCGTGGTAGTATCTGCAATGCATGTTCCTAGTATCAGATACTTTGTTGAAAAGAAAAATGAGGAACGCAAGTTTTTTCAGGATACATACAAGTATTGGCCATGTTGATGTTAGGAGAAGAAGAAGAATAAATCTTGTACTTGAAAATTAATAAAATTCGCCAACGAAATTTTTTTTATTTCTTTCTAATCGCAACGCTATTATTTATATTAGCAACTTGGTTTTAAACTACGTTGTGAATAATTTGTAGATTCGAAAGTTCTCCAAGCCCAGTAAAAATAAACCATATGTTACAGTTCTCAAGTTAGTTTTCCTCAAATGAAGCAAGTGTGAGAATTTAAACTGACAAACTTTGCATCGTATCGATTAACCGTCAACAGCAATTAACATTGGGATAGGCGAAAACTGCCTTTGATAGATAAATGGTGTGAACAACATCGCTCATGAAAAATGCAAAGCAGGCGAATTGCTCACAGATATAAAATGGAAATTTTGAGACTTGTTCAAACAATTGCATAGTTTCTTTGGTGGAGGAGCATTTTTCAAGTGACCCTTTAAAATCATCTAAATTCTTAAGAATGTCTAATGCACTCCATTGTCCTATTATCTCGGTCAACGTGGGGGTTTGGCGCTTCTGGTCGTTTGTCTTCAAGCATGATCACATGCGCTACATCAGCATCATCCCGGTGAGTGTGATGAACGTTTTTATGTTTGCCGACATGTATCGGGCCTGGGGGAAAATCGACGAGCTGATTATCAATGCCTACTTTGCCGTGCTGTTCTTTAATGCTGTGGTAATCTGAGAATTGCATCGGACTGTGGGGCCTTCTTTGTTACAATAGATTTCGTTTTTTCGCAGCTGAGAACGCTAATATTGGTTCATAATCGCCAAACTTACGAAGGGTTTCTAGAAAGAATTGCTACAACCTACCATGAAATATCGGTAAGTCGTTCAATTGTTTTTTTTACATTTTCAAAATAAACAAACATAAATTGTAGTTGATTCGGGATCCTGTCATTGAAAAGCTTCTAACCATTTACACTAAGCGAGGTCGAATGCTGTCCATTTCTAATCTAGCCCTGGGGGCAATTATTAGCACCTGCTATGTGGTTTATCCGATGTTTGCCAGCCAACGTGAGCTACCGTATGGCATGTTCATCCCTGGTATAAACAACTTTGTGTCACCCCTGTACGAAATGCTATACGTCATCCAAGTAGTCCTGACTTTTCCCGGCTGCTGCATGTATATTCCGTTCACAAGTTTTTTCGCCTCGGCTACTTTGTTCGGTATGGTTCAAATTCAGACGCTGCAACGCCAACTGAGAACGTTTGGAGAGGACATCAAAGAGGGTGACACTAAAGCCATCACCGAGCGAATCACAAAGTTTATCGAAGATCATAAGCGCATCATAACTTATGTTTACGAACTCAACTCCCTGGTGACTTATATCTGTTTGATTGAATTTCTTTCCTTTGGTTTGATGCTGTGCGCCTTGCTTTTCCTGTTAAACATCGTAAGCTAGATAGATACATATTTCACCTAGCTGGGGAATATTTGATTGATTCAGTTTCTTTTCAGATCGAAAATCAAGCACAGATAGTAATAGTGGCCGCATACATATTCATGATAATTTCGCAAATATTTGCCTTCTATTGGCATGCAAATGAAGTTCGGGTTGAAAGTATGGCCCTGGCCGATGCCGCCTTCAGCAGTCCCTGGATGGAGCTGGACGAATCGAATAAGAAGAAATTTCTGCTACTGATTGGCCGGGCTCAGCGGCCCTTGGAAGTAAATCGCTGCTGGCGCCGAGATTGCCGCACTTGACTCGCATTAACCTAATTCCTTCTTTCAGATCACAGTGGGAAATGTTTATCCAATGACTTTGGAAATGTTCCAATCGCTGCTGAATGCGTCCTATTCGTATTTCACCCTGCTGAGGCGAGTTTATAATTAAAAACATGGAAGCCCTAAGATAAGCCGAGCAAATTGAATCCACAAAAACTCGAGTCTTCTCGTGGAGGAGAAAAAGGACAACGAAACTTTGCTGTACTATCACTTGAAGAAAGCTTGAAAAACAATAAGCACATTCTATGCTGCATTGCACTTTAATTATGCTCCGTAGTTTTATCTGTTTTAGCAACAGTGGACAAGTTTATTTAATGCACCGAACTATAGCACTTGTTATTTATAGGCTTCCACATGTTAAAAATATTCCAAGATTGTTCCTTGGAAATTAAATTTAAACCCTCTTAACTTCTTAAAAAAAAAAAAAAAAAGGTGAGTCGTGAAAGAATTTTCGTTCTTCTAAGCAAAAGACCACCCGCCTGAGAACTCCTATTTTAATCCCAGCTTCACTCCTCCAGCAGGACCAAGATATACACATAATTCTGATGAAAATACGAACCAAACGTGCTGATCCGTTGCTCTTTCGAAGAACCAATTTATTCCCACTCCAGGACGGAGACAAGTTGTAGGATATTTTCCGCACTTTCCATGGAAATCAACTGAATATGTTTGTAGGTTTTTATGTTTGCCGTCATGCGAAAATAAAGTAGCATCTTGAAATGCATTCCACGACGAACGATGATTATGCTTACAGTTATGCTTTGGTTATTGATAATATTAAGATATAAATCGTCTATAAATCTCTAAATTGAAAAAAAAAAAAAGTTGAATTTCGTTTAAATTTCTGGATCAAAAAGGGATTATTAAGCAAATAAGTAATGCTGGATCAGAAAATGTTCGAGATATCCCAATTTCAGAATTCCAATTTCAAATAAATTTCATGAAAAGATTCATCATCATGTGTGTTATTTAATTTTAATTTAGGAGGAGAAATGAAAGATAGTTTAAATGTGCGAGTGGAATTTTAGTTAGAAGCCTTATCAATACATACCAAACTTTTTGTGCAGCACAGGTCAACCACTATGGAGGGGCAGATACAGATAGAGTTGAATCTAACACGATCGAGATTCGATTTCGCGAGCACAGTTTGGAGGCCCATGTACCAAACACACATAAACCGAATGGAAGCTGTTCAGAAGCGTTTCGTCAAATTTGCAGTGAGGAATCTTGCCTGGGGAGAGAGTTTACCGGAATATGAACATTTATGTTGCTTACTAGATTTGGACCTGTTGGAAAGTCGGCACCGCATAAATGATTTAACCTTTTTTCTTAAGGTAGATAGAGGCATGGTGGACTCAACGTTTTTATGTTCCCGCTTGACAGCGAACACAAGCACTCTGACTTTGAGACGACGCAGGCGTTATGCACTTGACCATCGCAGGACGAATTACAGCCGCAACGAACCAGCTTTCCGTTTTATGAGGTAGGTGAATAATATTAACAGTGTAATAGACCTTAATTTAAGCATCCCGACAATTAAGAAGCTCTATGTGCTATATTTAAGAAATCAATTCTATGTAAGATAATTTTTAAGTAGTTTGGATGACGGGCTTGGCCCATATATCCTTAAATAAAAAAAATAAATAAATAAAATAAATTACACCATACCAATTATACTTAACCAATATTTACCACATTCGTTTTCTCCATACAGTGAAAAGGCGACAGCATCAGTATCTTCTTGCGGAAAAAATGGAATCACTTATTCTAGAAATTCGTGTAACTTGTGACAGCGAGTATTCCGGACACGATTTCGTCAGGGATGCCAGTTGTGAAGAATTTTTTTATTGCTATTATTGCACTATGATTTTTTTTGTAAGTTCTCATACCTTTAGGCTTTAAGCAGCCAAACTCTTTTTAACCAATAAAAATTTTAGAAACAAAATAAATGATAAAAAAATGATTTCAGAACATTTGTCTACGATTAATTTCTTATGAGGTATTGTTGATCACTATATGCCCCGATGATACGACAATGTTTCATTTTCGAATCAAATGATTTTGAATTAATTCATCTTGGATATATTTATTTATTTTGTTGTGTTTTATATTCAATACCTATCACCTCCACTTTTTCTATACTAGATGAAAGATGAGTCATTCTAGTTGATCTTAAGTTAGTAAAACTTAATCCAAAAAGCCAACAATTATCCACAGAATAATAAAATTTATGAAATGTGTTGGTTAAAGGTACAAAAAAAATGAAGTGAATTTTCTTATTGGTATTAAATAAAATTCTCGAAAAAATCCCTGATGCGTTTTAATGTAACAAACAATATTTGGCTTTCCAATCATCCCATGAATGGGTTTTTTTTACGATTTGAGATAAAAATATGATGTAGTTTTTATCTTGTGCAAATTTTTTTTTATTGTTAGGCTCTGGAAATTATAAATCAAATCGGCTAATATCAAAATATGAGGTTTTTAAGACCACTTTTCAAAGCTCTTTCATGTATAAAAGAAGATTATGCACAGCTTGTATCCATCATGGAGGGATAAAGGCTAAAATTTCTTTTCAATTTTCAGAATGATAGAACCAGGTTTGAAAATTCAATACTTACAAATAGTTCCCGAAGAACAATACAAAAGGCTATTATATTCTATCATAGCAAGTTCTCTAGTGTTGGAAGAAAGTGGTAGAAATTTTGACAAGTCAAGCACATTTTGAAAATTTAACATTGTTAATTTTTTTCAAGATCTGCGGCCGTCAATTTTCTTCACAACACTATGTCCATTTGTGCATGCTGTGATGCAAAAATAGTTGGATTTATACATATACATATACACCTGAAATAGAAACAGTGTTGAAAAAACACTTGACGGCATCAGATCTTGAAAAATGTTTTGCATTGTAAAAATGTACTTAAAATGTAAAAATTTCTATCACTTTCTTCCAACACGAGTGAACTTGCTCTCAGTGATTTTTTAATAGAAAGGCAAATTTGAATAATTTTTTTAGGGAGGTAAGGAAGTTTTCAGATAGTTCAAGCTCAACAAATTGTATGTTAAATTTCATGTATTTATTATAGAAACATGAATTGAATGTGGATTTGAGAAACTTCAGGCATGATTTAAATAACGATTCATTACGTGATTTTTTTTATTGATTTACGTACGTAGGTACTCTAAATTTAAAAAAAAACTCTTACATCTCCAACGATCAAAAATCAACATAAATGTTCTCACTATTATTGTATCATAAAAATAAATCACAGCGATTCTAACCTACGCAAATTCAACATCAACATTATTTCATCGATTACTTCGTGTCCTCGGCCTTCCAATTGTTTTTATTCACTAGGGCACTGAGTAAGCCAAAGAAATCCTCTATTGGGCGGCACTGGGGCGAGTTTGTTGGGTTACGATCTTTCGGCACGATCGGTATCTTTTTCTCCTCAAGGTACGCCAGCCAGCCAGAACGAATGACGTCCCATGGTATTTTTTGGTCATCCACCGACACTGTAATTTAACCATCTCAATCTACTCCTCCGTGTACTCCGGCGACCTCGTCTTCTTCCTGCAAACGATTACTTCCATCTTGAGGGTACGATGGATCAATACGTGGGAGCAGCCATATTTCCGACCGGCGTCACGCAGGCTGGTTGCGTCCTTGTTGTCAAACAGCTTCTTTAACGATGTCTTCCTCTGCTTCGTCATTATCGACCAATTCCACCTTCCGCTCTACGTTCAGGGAACCCAGGAAACGATATACCGTACTGACAGGTACAATTTCTTCCTTAAAATGTGCCACCGTGAACTTTTTTCCTTGCTGGAAATACATTTCGTAGAACCGTACAATGCGTTCGCGGAGCACGTGCTGTTTCGACGCCATCTTTGCTTTGACTAAATTCAAACTAGCAAAACCAAACACGCCTACTGTTTCTAGGGAGCCCAAAGCGCAATTTTCTTGGATAAAGAAAATTTTACGCTCTTTATTTGAGTTACTGAAAGGTATTGAAAACATTCTCATTTTTTATTTAACACCCGTTAATCTAACTTGGAAATTATATCTGAACTCTCAGATAATATTTTTATCACTGTACGTAAACTAAAGAAAATAGTGATGAAAATTTATTAGGACGGCTTCCCTGATCAATACTTTTTTAGTTTGTCTATAAGAGGTTCCAGGTGGTATTGTCAAAAAACAGGTTTTGATTCATTTTTAGGACATCGTTAGATTACATAAACAAGTAACAGTGTAATAGCGCTATTCGAGTCTCCCGTTTTCTCGTTAAGTGGTGTATATTGGTTCAAGTATTTCTGACCATACATCAGTTAACCAAGCGTGATAACCACCACAAGCGGAAGCTTGCAGTGAGAACGAAAAAAAAATGGTATGGGATGGCAATGACCATCGTTGCTACCAATGGAAATATTTCACACCACGTTCCCTTCAGTGAGAACGAAAGTCCACTACCTTAGGTCATCCCATCGGCGAGTAACTAAGTGATACGGGACCAGCAAGGTAACCATGCCGATGACCATACCAGCGGACGAAATTCAGTCTCCGTCAACCATCCGTCGAGACGCACTACAGGGGATACTCGTAGTTTAATAAATGTGTTAGAATCAAAAAAAAAATTTCAAGCTAGTTACAATAAAGTTGTTAGTGTTCAATAAGTGCAATAAATTGATTTATAATTGTCCAAATCATGCGTTATTCCTTGGACAAAAGAACTTTGTGCATGCAATCGCATGTTGAACTCGACCACCGAGGTCATTGAACCGGTTCCTTTCGGAAGGGACATCAAAGCTCGCTGGACATCACGTGCGACTCAACGGTAGGATCGAGTTTTTTGTCCTGACCCCAAACACTCCCAAACAATTTTTTTTTGCTAGGATGCAGATGTGACCTCGATCCTAAAACATAAATTTATTTCTTTCATCATTTTCTCTATTTTTCCTACCTATCTATTGACTTCTAGGACGTGGCCGGCGCCTTTATTAACGTTTCAAAGAGAGAGTTTCAGGTTTGTCCATTGAAAATAAGCTACTAATCCCAAATACCATTTATTTGACCTCTGTGACCTCCGTGACAATCACGGAGTAGCAACTATTAGCGATGTGAAATTTGCTCTACTGAGCCACGCCAGAGATCGTGGGGTTTAAAATGCTATATTTTATTGTTCTTTGAACTGTTCCATTAAGCCTTCCTTACAATAGAAAACTGAAAAAAATGCTTCGAAAAATCAACCAGCGTTTAAAGTTGAAAGGCATTTTGGATTCGACGATTTAAGGTGGATGTTAGTAATCAATCAAGCTAAGCTAAATTCAAGAATTTTGCGTAAATAAGCAAATAATAAATAAAAAACAATTTGGCTTTGTTCCTAAATCCAATACCCTTTCTGCAGTTGCAAACCTCATGAATAATATAACAACGAATCTTGATGATAAAAAAAAAACGTTTGTTCATAGATCTCAGTAAAGTATTCGACTGTTTTATAAAAAAAAACAATTGAATGACATGGGCTTTGAATCGATCTAACTATCGTTGATGGAATCATACCTATCTAACAGAACTCTATTAGTTAACCTAGGGTCTAACTCTAATTCACCGAGAATAATCTAGTAGGCGTTCCTCTAAGTTCCGTGTTCGGGCCGCTTTTGTTCAATATTTATATAAACGATATCTTTCAATTACCTCTAAATGGAAAACTTCAAATGTATGCAGACGACGCAAGGTTGCTCTATGTCACTGAAAATTTGAATGATTTTATTGCTCAAATAAAACATGATATCGAAGTTATTCCCGAATATTTTTCCCCTAAATTATTTATTTATGAATCTACAGAAAACTAAATTGATGAATTTTTCACTAAGAGGAACACTAATGTTATCAATAAATGACATTCAGATTGAACAAGTGTCACAAATAAAATACCTCGGTCTTTGTATCGATGAAAATTTAAAATAAGACGGTCATATAAATTAGATTAGAAAAAAACCACCTTACGTATTTGCATTACGAAGAGTAAAATATAAATGAATCATCAGCATGGAAAATATATTATGGCTACACCCAATCCCATCTGATTTATATGAACTCCTTTCGGGATGTGCAGCTGAAACACGCCTGAAATGATGAAAAATTCTTCAATATAAAGTTTAAAACATTCATCTAGTAGGCTTATGCTGAGTTGTCACCACGTGTGCTTTTTTTGCTCCGTTAAAGTTTTGCTAAAATATTAAGTAAAATAAGTTTTAGGATGTCCGAAAAATTCAAGATATCAAGGATAAGTATTTTCTTTTATTTTAATTTAATATCAATATATGATTCGCTTTGAATTCTGTGAGTTAGTCGTTCAAATGGATTGGATTATGTAACATTTAATGCAATGGGCGATGTGTTGATGTGTGATTTTGATAACCCACAGCAGTAGTGGATTTGCTCAGTGGAATGGGGCATTTTACCGGACGGCATGAGAGACCTGAAGCTCGTCATAGCGGTTAGAATCGAACAGTGACATCAGAAAAGCTGTTAAAATGTAAACACTTTTATATCGATAGGTAAATCTTAAAATTTTTTTAGGCTTTTGAAATTGTGCATGCTTCTGAATCAGAAAAAGATATACATTTAATAACATCAAATCCAATCGCGTTATCAAACTCTATTTTATTATTAAAGAAATACAATCGCAACTTACAACCTGGCATTCAAAACAGTTCCAATAAATTCTGATTTCGGCAATAAGAAACTTCAAAATTTTTATCAAGAAATATTAAAATTGTTGATTGAAGGAGATGGGAAAGCATTGGTCAATTGATTGAAGAAGATGGTTAGAATTTTCTTTTGCTTGGTTGGTTTCAAAAAATTTCATCATTCTAACATAAATATTTAAGATATAAATTAAAATAATATTCAAATCACCTTTCATGCGTTAATAATATTAGGTTTGAAAAAAAAGGCCGCAATTTTTTTTTTTTTTTTTTTTTTTTGTTAGCTTTAATTAACTGTTAACAGTGCTGCAGTAATTGTCAAAGATAACAATAATTTATGATATAAACCATTCACAAATTAGAAATGTTCTGCAACATATCAGTTACAAAACGAA
This sequence comes from Uranotaenia lowii, assembly GCF_029784155.1. NCBI lineage: Eukaryota > Metazoa > Arthropoda > Insecta > Diptera > Culicidae > Uranotaenia > Uranotaenia lowii. Next base: position 5,525,301 of record NC_073692.1, on the reverse strand, counting down.
AGCAATTTGAGACAACCATAAGATCATTCTGGAAACTTGAACTCGTAATGATGAGCTTGAGCCACTAATGTTGACAAATTTTTTGTTTAATAAATACAAAATACTCCATAGTTTCTATTAGGGAAAAAAATGATGTTTACAACGACTTACCAGGCAATGAATGGCATCTCAATGGAATGGATCACACACACACACACACACACACACACACACACACACACACACACACACACACACACACACACACACACACACACACACACACACACACACACACACACACACACACACACACACACACACACACACACACACACACACACACACACACACACACACACACACACACACACACACACACACACACACACACACACACACACACACACACACACACACACACACACACACACACACACACACACACACACACACACACACACACACACACACACACACACACACACACACACACACACACACACACACACACACACACACACACACACACACACACACACACACACACACACACAACTTTTCAACGATTGCCTAGCAAAAAGTTGAAACGAGGATTTTTCATTTTAGTAGAGGGTAGATCAACGGCGTTATTTTTAGTCGTTATAGATTCATAATGCTTCGAAAATGATTTCTTTTGTTTAAAAATCTATCCTTCGTGCAATGCACTTATTAAATTTTGAGCTTTTTGTCATTCAAGAATTCTTTTTACTCAAATATAAAGGATGTTATTTAGTTTGTGGAATCGATTATGAAACTCTCGTACTTATGTTAGTTATGTAGCGGCTATGCATATATTTGTAGTATGTGCAAAGTTTTGACTGATTTTTTGTTTATTAACTTACATATTGATCTCAAACTGTATTTACTTCATCTACACATCATCGCCAAAACTTTTTATATTTGTTGAAGAAACTTTTTAAAGTTAGAGCATAATATCTTCATATTATACTGCGTTATAATGATAAACTAACTTGACGAAAAAAAGTTAATGTTGAGAATAACAAAAATAAATGAAAATTTTAGGTAGCAAAAATCATCAGTACGTAATTAATGAAAGCTAGCGCATTTCGAATAAAAAGTTGTGTAGTCGATTATTTATAAATCTAATGAAGTCATTCACGAATTCTTGTATCCCCTTTTGTTCTGTGGTGATAAGAAACCAATTTTCATGAGCCGCAAAACTTTCTTAATAATACTACAGGAGACAATCAATAAATATACAATATACAAATACATTTTTTTTTTAAATATTTTTCTCTAATATAGATTATTTGTTTAAGATGCAAGTTTTTAATGCAGCTGTAGGAAAATTCAATTTTCAAGTTAATGTTTTCAAGAAATATTTCCCACGATATGTTCGAATTAAGTTGACTTTCAAATATTACTGGTGTGAATCGTCTTGGAAAGTTTAATTTTTATAATGTTTAACTTAGTTTTTAATGTATTTTTATCAAAAATCTTCATGTATCACCATTGTGATTGAAAACAAATTTCATCAAAACTCCTCATTTATAACGAACACAGTTCGAGCTATTGGACTACATAGAATCAGACTTTTACTATTCGGATGAAAATATCAAGGAAAAACCAAATGTCTCAAAAAATTTAATATTCATTTCTCTAATTTAAAACAAGATTTGAAAGTAGGATGGTTTTGAAATGTCAGTTAGGACTGATTATCATATTAGTCAGAAGCAAACAATTTTTGAATATGCTTGGAAAAACATCTTGAATATTTGTCAATAAACTGTATAGCAAACAAATTTTGTATTTTTGAGAGAAGTTTGGAAAAGGATAAGCAAGGATATATAGACTCAATAGCTGATGAATATTTTTGGTCATTTTAAGAAAGAACACAATTCAATGCAAAATAATGATCAATCTTCCGAAGTTTTATCATTGAATATCGACTTCAACAAAAGATCAGAAAAGCTTGCTAGGTAAAAAAACACGAAAAGATAAATAAGGCAAATCTACATAAGTATGTTTCTATCAAAGAAATTTTCGTTCGTTATTTCACTGTGCAATTATTATGCATTGGTCAGTAGGGATCGCAGATGGACCGTAGCTCATCTGATTTCGATGCAAAGGTATTTTCATGTTGTTCTATAAGGAGATACAAATAAGCAGTATTTGTGCAATATAATGCTATTAGAAAGATCATTAGGAAAACAGGTCGAGAAAAACAGATCCATGCACTTGTCAAAAGTGTTTCCAGATCGTATCCTTTTACCCCCACTCCCAAACAAAATTAATTGCTAGGATGCAGAGGTGACCTCGGTCCTAAGGCGCAAATTTATGTCTTTCATCCCTTTCTCTATTTTTCCTTACTATCTATTGACTACTAGGACGTGGCCGGCGCCGTTATTGATGTTTAAAAAGAGAGAGCATCAGTTTTGTACATTGAGAATGATCCTATTCCCAAGCATCATTCTTTTGACCCTTGTGCACAATTGATGGCCTCGGTCAATCACGGAGTAGCAACCATTGGCGATGTGGAACTCGTTCTACTTAGCCACGCCTGCGATCATGGAATTCGAAATTATTCAATTAAGATAAAGAATAACATTTGAAATATAATATCCTATTAAACAAAAAATGAGCACAATTTGTGATTCTCTGTTTCCTATGAAAAATTACAACAAATTTCGAGTTCAATGATTTAAGGTGGATGTGAGTAGTCAATCAAGCTAAGCTAAGCTAAGCTAATATTAAGTAAAATAAGTTTTAGTAAGTGAATAATTGCCAAAATTATCGAGAACGAGCCTTTCGTGCCTAGCAGTTCGAACCATCCGGTTTTTGTGCACCGCCAGGACGGCTAGGAAGGAACTGGACATCCGAAATATACGGGATTGTTTCCCGCGACCGGGTGACCGAGCAATTTTCTCGAGGCGACTACTGAATAAGGACAACCGAAGCTGGACCACAATTACCAGGACAGGCCAAAAAAATCAGCGCATTTTTCCCCTGGAAGGGTTTTTTGCCAAGTTCTACCGCGCCAGGTTCTACCGGCCCAGTTACTTCTGCTCTACGAGCCAGTTAAGACTTCGCAAGCCAGTGAGGAGCTACTCATTCGAGACCCAGCCAATAGAAAAAGTAAGTCAAAATCAGTTTTCCGGTTGATTTCATTTGAGTTAAGAAATACTATTGTACTTTTCTTTTTCTCTCTTAACTTACCATCATTTTCTTCATTTTTAAATTATTATTTATGCACTCTCACTTTCATAGTAATTTATGCACAAAGGGGTTGAGCCAGATCCTTTCAAATTGTTTGAATCTCCTGGAACCGTTGAATTTCCAAATTTACCAGTAGAAAATATGAGTTCTGAAGAGGATCCAGGCCCTTGTGGTTCTTCTTGCGTAGTTTAGTGCCTCTCCGCATAAAAGTTTATCCGGAAAACACATCTTCTACCGGCCCGTGGGTTGTTTTTTTTTAGGCCAAAGCCGAACGGCAAATCATTGAATGTCGTTCAGATAACAAAGACTCTCGCCAAATGGACCTCCGTAACCGAAATCACAAAAGTGAGGCCCAACAAACTACGTGTCGTTGTTGGTAGTCTGAAAGCAGCAAATGAGATTGTTGCTAGCCAGCATTTCACCTAAGAGTATAGGGTGTACGTTCCGTCTCGAGACGTAGAAATAGAGGGCGTTATAACCGAAATGAGTATGACGGCGGAGTATGTCAAGAAACATGGGAAAAGGAAGGGGTTTATAGGGGTTATTCTCCAATATCAGTTTTCCATTAGGGTCCGGTGGTGGCCTCCTGTAGCTGTGGTTTCGGTAGCTACGGTTTGGTATCGGTTTCCGATCTTCTGGCCAGCCTTCTTCAGAAATGTGTCGAACCCGTTGGATGAGAGGTGGTACTAATAAATAAACAAAACAGACATTAAATGAAGAACACACAAGGGGAGAGTTTACGTGGATAAGCGGACTAAACGACCAAGTCAGACAGCTTGAGATATTTGTAAATTGGGAACAAATATCCAAAATCTAAGTTTGCCAAAATGTCTCGAATTGGAACACCAGGTAGTCTACCTCGGGCCCTAAGGGTATCCAGTAGCCAAGCCCTCGTTTGACCATACCTTTCACACGTCCATACAACATGATCGATGTCGTGGTAGCCATCCCCACAAACGCAAACATTGGTTGCAGCGAGATTAATACGAAACAAGTGCGTGTCAAGCCAGCAGTGATTTGACATGAGCCGAGAAATCACGCGAATGAAGTCGCGACTCAAGTTAAAATGCTTAAACCATGCCTTCGTCGGAACCTTAGGGATAATCGTATGGAGCCAACGTCCCTTTGTGCCACTATCCCAGCTAGACTGCCAAGCGTTAATCGCTAAAGTGCGAGGTATTGAAAAGTATTCATTGTAAGTTATTATCCTCTCAAAGATTTCGCCTTGTAACGCGCCCACCTTAGCCAATCTCCGTCCGCCTTCTCATTGCCTTGTATAAGACAATGAGACGGGATCCAAGCTAAGGTAATTCTATACGAATTTTCGATCAGAGCGCCCAATATCCCAGAAATTTCCAGCAAGAAATGGGAAGAGCGCTTCATCAGTTTCATCGATCGAATCGCCTCAACGGAGCTGAGACTATCCGAGTAGATGAAATAGTGGTCTGCGGGCAGTGTGCGAATGTGTTCCAAGGTGCAGTAAATAGCGGCTAGCTCAGCAGTGTAAACGGAGCATGGCTCTCAAAGCTTGAACTGTAAGTGTTAAACCTACCACCCCACCGGCGTTACAGGGACTCCCTTTATTAGGCCTCAGGGCGACTCGCTTACCAAAGGAAATCGCAGGGAGTTCGAACTCTAAGATCAGGAAAAACCCCAAATATGCACTTCTCGAATTTTTATTTCTAACGGCCACAACAATTCTCAACACTTCAACAGGGTCAATTGGTTACAGTACCTTTTAGGGCCACGCCCTGGTTGTCGCTACTGAAGATGGCGGAGCTGCGACGATGGTGACGCTACGGCTGACCAACTCCTCTATCGGAATAATTCGACCGGAAACCGGGACTTTCCTTCCAGGAATCTCGGCTATGATGACCAATGAAGGGTTTGGGGAACTGGTTGGTCGCTCCGAGTGTTGTTGTTGGATTCGACCACAACCTTCAACCAATGATCACCCGGATGGTAACGGCTATCCGGGGCGATCGGGGTCCAATCCAGGTTGATTCAGGGACCAGAGCTCAGGGACAAAGGTTTGTTTCTGTCCCGCCAAATGGGTTCTTTTGGCCAAAACTTAGGGGTCCTGTTGAGGAATCAGGCATTAGTCTTCCGTATTTCTGCGAGAACAAAATGGCAGTTTGGCGTCTCCTGGCTTACCTGGTGTCTGGCTTTACACAATTTAGCTTAATAGTGTGCTGTGTTTGTATTCGCACTTTGTACTTCACAGTTTCGTAGTACTAATGGAAGTGAGCCAGCACCAGGAAGCCGCCTTTGACCGGCCTTGAACCGCGAGTACAGGTCGTCGCTCTCCCATTATGGCGGACACGATCGTTTCACCTTCGTACAATTCGTCGGGCGTCGCTACCGATCGGGTGGTTACCAAGCAGCGCGTGTTACCATGGATGGCCCTCTGGTTGTGACGTGTTGAAGTTCCTGGCTGCATACTGGTGGCTTGTGGCGCTGTCGTCGGCTTTGAAGGCTACATTATTTGGGGAAAACCATCACCCATCATTTTCCCTCACTGCGATATTTGAAAACTAAATTTACTCGCGACCAATCACTACAACCTCGATGGAAGTGTTATCTGACGCTTACAGAACGAAGCTTCGAAGCCCTCATTATACACTGCGAAGCCAGTCGCGTTGTCGATTCTAGAACCATCAGTAAAGAACATTTTTGTAGGGTCAATTTCACGTACTTTTGATGCAAAGATTGAAGGAATGACGTTGGGTCGGACGTGATCTGGTATTCCACGGATGTCAGCGGTCATGGACAGATCGAATCTTATCAAGGAACTGTTAATCGGGTAAAAGTGACTCGTGTCCGAATTTAACAAAGAAGGGTTTATTTCTAACTGACTAAAAGTTTGATAATTGTTTACATATTTTACTTGCGAATTAATATTCATAAGCCTTTCCAAATTTTCTATCACCAAAGGATTCATAGTAACACTTCGAATTAGAAAACGTAGCGATAAATCGAAGAACCGATTTTTCAACGGCATTACTCCCGCCAGTACTTCGAGACACATCGTATGTGTCGACTGCATACAACCCATGGCAATACGCAAACAACGATACTGTATTCGTTCTAGTTTAATCAAATTTAACTGTTTTGAACACGGGAGAAAAAACACGGGTACCTAAACCTCCTGCCCAGCAAACATTTAAGAGGGTATATCGCAGGAACAACAGAATTAATCAAACGAATATACCAGATGAAAAGATTGTATTAAACTTACCAAAATAGCATATAGCTATAAAAGTGGAGGCGATATATCTACAATGACAAGATTCTAACGATTCGATTTCCCCACAAAAAGCAAAATATACGATTTGAAGTAAAGCTTAGTTCTTTTAGAAATGGGACACTTTCATTTGCTAATAGCTCGTTAACTAGTTATTGGATATTAAAAATTTTGACAGCATTTTGTTGCCTGTAAAAAGTACTATTCGACCTATTTTTTTCAAAATTTAAAATTTACGCGTTTTTGAGATATGTACGATGTAAGAGAAAAAGAAAAAAATAATTTTGCACAGTTTCCTTTAAAGTTCGTCATTATCAAATTGATAGCTGACAAAACCGTTGATTATTCAAAGAATTACTGAGTTTTTGTGGTGGATAAGTAAAGTAGTAAAATTAATAGAATAAAACGAAAAAAAAATTTCCCCGACCGAGATTTGAACTCCAGCCTCCGAGTTGTCTGTCCGGAATCTTACCACGATGCCAAAACATCAGTTAAAATGATCCGCGCTATAGCTCTTTATGTAAGATTTTCTGTTCACGAACCGGTCAAAGGAAGAAAGATGGAAGGATCGCCCATTTATCGTAAATCAGTTCACTCAAATCGTAAATGTCGAATTAGCGTATTCTCAACTATTTGGAGACATATTTACGAATTGACTAAACTGCTATCCGATTCAACTTTTTTTGGGCAAAGCTTGTCGTAAATCAATGATAGAAAATCACTCAATACCAATTTGTTTACGATGGTTATTGAAAATGTCTTAATATTCGATTTGGATTATCATTTCTATTACGATTTCATGTTAGCTGGGTGCAAGACAAAGTGCAATTGACCTCTCGCTCTGTTCAAATTCACTTTCATTGGATTGCCAGTGGAAGGTAATTCTTGATCCCAATGGTAGTGATCATTTGCCTATAGAAATTACAATCACCAATGGGGTCAATTCTTTAAATCCTACAACTTTGACATACGATCTCACAAAACATATTGACTGGAAAAAATATTCAGACGCAATCGTAACAGCCATTAATTCTATAGATGATCTACCTCCATTAGAGTAATATAATTTTCTGTCAGGCTTGATTTACGATTGTGCTATTCGCTCCCAAACGAAACCCATTCCAACGTCATCCATTCATCGAAGGCCTCCTAACCCTTGGTGGGACAGCCAATGTTCTGAACTGTATGCGGATAAATCCAAAGCGTTCAAAGCATTTCGGAAGCATGGAACCATCGGAAATTTTCAGGTGTATGATTCCCTGGAAAACCAATTTAAAAAATTGATCGAAGGAAAAAAACAGGCTTACTGGCGTAATTTTGTGGGTGGGTTGTCACGCGAAACGTCCATGAATACTTTGTGGAAAGTGGCACGAAGTATGCGCAATAGATCTCGGTCGAACGAAAGCGAAGAGCATTCTCACAAATGGATCTTTAACTTTGCACGTAAAATGCAAAAACTTATTCGTGATGTGCCACCACATAGGAGTGATTTGGATAGGTGTGGTGTAATATCACAACCTTTCATGTGATATCTCATCAAGTAGTCAATGTTTTGTTCAATTGACGTCTAAAATTTTATTAATTTCCAAAAGTTTGAAACGGATTACAGAGCTCAGCAGTATTTGTCTGGCTTGTAAGTACTACCAAAATCAACTAAATGTTTAAGCAAAACTGTTGCTTTAAGTTTCATTTAATAATTTCGTATTTTTAGGAAATTTGGCCCATTTGCATGAGCGGTAGAAGATTTTATGAGTTGAAGAAACATCCGGATGATAAGGGAAGTATTTCATTTTATTCATATTTCCTAAGAATTTTTCATTTATAGCTTTGAAAAATAATGTGTTCCGACTTGAAAAAAACGAAGTGGCTTAAACCAATCGATTTGAGAACGAAACTTGGGAAGATAAGTGTCCAGTGATCGTCCCAACATGAATTCTGATTTCGTCGAAAATTCATGATGATTCAGCGTATTGCCCTATATTCGGACAGCTCGAGCATTAAAGTTCTGCTTCAAGATGAGGGGAATACTGTACAGGAAATGTTTATATGAAATTTTTATATAGTTAGACTTGGAGCTTTGTATAAGATAATTAATTTGAAAAAAAATCTTAACACATCAATTTGTAATAAATTTATAATTGCTTCAATGTATTTGGCTCAGTTTGTTTTTGATTGAATTTCGACATTCCTTTTCGACTTGATAAAAATCCCTAATCTGAATTCTGAATCAATTAATGTATCACAAAGTCTCAGGATAATCTTAAATGATTGCGACTAGTACATTATTTTCATGCTCTGATTTGTCTACTACGTTACATTTATGGAGTAGCTGATGCATCAAAAGAATGTAATATTAGTTATCATTTGCGACTCAAGTTATGTGCACGTTTTTGATGTAATATCGCAACACTTTTTTTGCTGTGTAGTTGAATTCTCACTTGCTCTCCTTTCTTGCAACAATTCAGCTCCGGGAGTTGATAAAATAGAATTTAACTTGTTGAAAAACCTTCCGGACGCCGCAAAAATTCGCTTGTTAAATTTATTTAATCAATTCTTGGAGCATAACATTGTTCCCGAAGATTGGAGACAAGTGAGAGTCATAGCTATCCAAAAGCCCGGAAGTTGATGGAGAAAATGATCCTGTTTCGTTTGGATAAGTGGGTAGAAATAAATGGCCTCCTTTCAGATACTCAGTTTGGATTTCGCAGGGGCAAAGGAACAAACGATTGTCTTGGTTTGCTGTCTTCAGAGATACAAATGGCATATGCAAAACGGGAGCAAATGGCTTCAGTGTTTCTAGACATAAAGGGGGCTTTTGATGCAGTTTCAATCGAGGTGTTGTCAGACAAATTGCATTCCCGTGGCCTGCCTCCTCTGTTAAACAACATCTTATACAGCTTACTTTGTGAGAAACATCTGAACTTTGCTCACGGAGATATTGCGATAAGAAGGATTTCGTATATAGGCCTACCCCAGGGTTCATGTTTGAGTCCTCTTTTGTTCAATTTTTTTGTGAGTGACATCGACAGTTGTCTCTCTGAAGGCTGCACTCTAAGACAACTTGCAGATGACAGCGTAGTATCTGTAACTGGTTCTACAGGGTCTCATCTGCACAGGCCTTTACAAGATACTTTAGACAGATTATCTTCCTGGGCGTTGGGGCTTGGGATTGAGTTCTTTTCAGAGAAATCGGAGCTGGTGGTTTTTTTCTAAGAAACATCGACCTGCTCAATCTAAGCTTCAACTCCTAGGCAGAACAATCACTCAATCGATGTGTTTCAAGTATCTTGGGGTTTGGTTTGATTCCAAGTGCACCTAGAAAGCTCACATTGAGAATCTGAAAGGAAAATGCCAAAAAAGGATTAATTTTCTCCGAACAATTACCGGCACCTGGTGGGGAGCCCACCCAGAAGATCCAATTAAGTTGTATCGAACTACTATTCTTTCAGTGATGGAGTATGGTAGTTTCTGTTTTAAATCAGCTGCCAAAACACACCTCATCAAACTCGAACGGATTCAATATCGTTGTCTTCGCATCGCTTTCGGTTGTATGCCTTCAACGCATAACATGAGTCTTGAAGTTTTGGCATGCATACTCCCACTGAAAGATCGATTCAATTTACTATCTCTGCGGTTCCTCATCAGGCGTGAGGTCATGAACCCATTGGTGATTGCAAATTTTGAACAGCTGCTCGAGCAAAATCTTCAAACAAGATATATGACTATATATCATGAATTCATGTCTTTGCAATTAAATCCTTCTTCGTATTCCCCTACTCGTGCTTTTTCCCCTGACTATGACAATTTCTCTAACCAGTTTGATTTGTCCATGCAGCAGGAAATTCGTGAAATTCCGGATCAACTTCGTCCGATTGTTGTTCCTAGAATTTTCAGTGCTAAGTATGGACACATCAACTCTGAAAAAGTGTACTTTACTGATGGATCATTGATGAATGACTCTACAGGATTTGGAGTGTTCAATGAAATTTCGAAAGCATCTTATAGTCTTCAGTCTCCGTGCTCAGTGTATATTGCGGAATTAGGGGCAATTATCGGGCACTGGAGAACGTCGCTCTACGTACCATTGATATTACTATATTGTAACAGACAGCCTCAGTTATGTTGAAGCCATTCGTTCTTTAAGACCAGGGAATCACTCTCCATTCTTTCTAGGAAGAATACAAAATTGTTTGAGTAATTTATGTAGACGCGGCTTTTACATCACCTTTGTTTGGGTCCCTTCACATTGCTCCATAATTGGAAATGAGAAAGCTGACGCTTTGGCGAAGATAGGCGCGCTTGAGGGTGAAGTTTATCAACGTGAAATTGCCTTCGATGAATTTTTCTTTTAAGTCCGCATAAATGTTCTCGCCAACTGGCAGCGGAAATGGAGAGAAGGTGAGTTGGGTCGGTGGCTCCACTCAATTATCCCATAGGTAAGCCTTAAACCATGGTTCAAGTGTTTGAGCTTGAGTTGTGATTTTATACGAACATTTTCACGACTCATGTCCAATCACTGTTCCTTGAACGCTTTACTCTATCGTGTAAATCTGTCTAGCAGCAAACTCTGTAACTGTGGCCAAGGTTACCAAGACATCGAACATGTGGTTTGGTCATGTGAGGTTCATATTATCGCCCGAACGAGTTTAATTGATTCCCTTAAGGCCCGGGAAAACAACCTTATGTAACGGTTGGCCGCGATGGACTTAGTAGATATATATGTCTGAACTTTACCTATTTTTAAATCTATCTATCTACGTCTTTAAAACTTTTACTTTTCTATCTGCCATGTACAATAGTATTTACTAGAGAATTATAAAACGTAATAAAAACTGATTTTGGCTCCTTTAAACCCAGTGTATGTGCCGTTTGAAATTGAAAAACCGTTTGAGCCGTGAAAAATTGCCGTTTGAAAAACATTGAGGAAGATTTCTAACGTTGTTTTCCAAATATATATATGAAACTTTTTTTAAAGAAATAATCAAAAAAAATTTAAAGACATAATCGAACTGGTTTACATTGATAACGTTGAAACTGTATTGGAAAATTATATCCCACGTTCGATATAATTTGCGATCCAATCATCGCGTGGGTACGGTAGATTTTCTGGTACATCCATACATACATACATGTATGTATGCAAAGCTCGAGGTAACAACGCATCTTAGCATCTTCTCAGCCACCCTCAGGATGATTGTATGCACAGAGAGGGAAAACTGTCAAGTCACGTATGGCATTTGGCAGCTTTTAAGTGAGCATGGTAAAAGTTATGCTCGGTATTTTTCCTCTCGAGCAAAACGGGTGCTGCTGGCTTCTATTCGTTCAGTTTCATTTGTTGTCTGCTGGCATTTTCAACGAAGAAGTAAGTAGTAAGTAAGGTAGCTTGCTCTCGTGACAGATTTATTGCTTTGTCACTCTATTTAGCGAAATTGAGTATGCAGCAGCATGTGGGTTGGCACAATTTTTGCCCGCATAAGTTCTGTCTCCTTCATCCGAAAGGACTAATTCTTGTAAAATGTCCTAAGCAGATACTGCGCGTTTGCTGAAAGTCTGCCATGTTCAATGTCAGATCCGCAGCTTGAACTTGCTGCTGAACATTCATTTCTAACTGAATTTCTGAAATGCAATCAAAATGTGCAGTTCGCTTTCTCAAACAAAGGATGGAAACTAGTTTCCATGTGGGGAAAATTAATCAGCAGCCAGATGAAACAGGAAGTTTATAATTTATTCTCGACAAGCAACGCGTGGAAAAACTTCCAGAAGAATATTTTGCCTTTTTCCAGATGAGTTTCTTTCTATCCCTTGCAGTTTACGATAGGTTTGGGAAAATGCAATTTGGGAAGTGCTAAGTTTGATGAACACTGTTGCTACAAGCTACAAGTGTTATTGTTCAGCAAACTTCGGGTATTGTTTTGTGCTAAGAAACTTCTTTGCATTTTTTCGATTTCTTTTCATTTTTTGGTCTTCAAATTATTTTTGAATAATGAAAAATGAAAATCGGTTCTCCAGTTGAGGGGTGCTTAGAATGGGTCATATTAAATTTGGAACACTTATTTGTTGGACCATTCCCACACTGGACATTTGGAAATTGATAGTTATCCTTAACGGTGCAAGAAATTTTCTACCAAAGTATTCAACATCGCGCTACGAATGCCATCAAGTGGTTTCAATTATGGCTTCCTCCAGTGTTTGGTCTCTATCATTAAACAATTTCACCGGCACGCCCCTCGGCCTACGGATCGGAAGGTGATGATTTGATAATTGAAGGTGTGAACAGGCCAGGGGTTGACTACTTAAAGGACAAAATCGAAGATTAATAACTCAATTTCATTCCGCTCGAAGATGTCGCTGGCCGCAGATCAAATCCTTGCCTGTCCGATGATTTCCATCAATGCCCGTGTGTGGCGATTCTGGTCCTTCATCCTCAAACATGATTTCATGCTGTACACAAGCATCGTTCCGGTGACCGTAATGAACATTTTTATGTTCGCTGATTTGTACCGGGCCTGGGGCAACATTGATGAAGTTATCATAAATGCCTATTTTGCGGTGTTGTACTTTAATGCAGTGGTAAGTAGAACAAAATTTTGAATCGCTTTTAAATCTAAAATTTTAATTCACAGCTGAGGACTCTTATATTGGTGTACAACCATGAAAAATACGAAAGCTTTCTGCTGAATATAGCCGTAGTATACACCGAAATCGAAGTAAGTCTTGATTTTCGGTATGAATGAGAGCTTTAAAATAAAATTCATTGTTATTGGTTGCAGAAAATTGAAGACGAAACCATCCAGAGCCTACTGCAGCTGTTTACCAAACGAGCCCGAATGATGTCAATAGCCAATTTGGTGCTGGGGGCATTCATCAGCGCCTGCTTTGTGGTCTATCCTTTGTTCACCGAACAGGGCGGTCTGCCCTATGGCATGCTCATTCCCGGTGTGGACAATTTTTCGTCTCCCCAGTACGAAATCCTATATGTGCTGCAAGTGCTTTTGACGTTTCCCGGATGCTGCATGTACATTCCATTCACCAGCTTTTTCGCAACTTGTACACTTTTTGGCTTGATTCAGATAAAATTAGTCCAACAGCGCCTGAAGCTATTCAAAGGAACCGACGAAGTGCTCGAGTCAAGCAGTAAAAATGAAGTTATTATTTCACAAATCATCGAAGAACATGAACGAGCCATTATCTACGTAAGGGAAATGAATTCGATGGTGACCTACATATGCCTGGTGGAATTCCTTTCGTTTGGACTTATGCTATGTGCTCTATTGTTTCTATTCAACATTGTGAGTTATCTCTAAAGTTCTCAATTCCATTCCTGAACACGTTTTTTTTCTTTTGAAAGATCGAACACATGGCTCAATTCATCATTGTGGCGGCTTACATTTTCATGATTATATCGCAAATATTTGCATTCTACTGGCATGGAAATGAAATTCGTGAAGAAAGTGTTGCGATTGCAGAGGCAGCTTACAGCGGCTATTGGGTTGAGCTGCATCCTTCTGTTCGTAGAAAACTTCTGTTGATTATTTTGCGTGCTCAGAAGCCTTTACAGGTAATTTAAATCATTTTAAATTTGGATGGCATTGTTTTACAATTCTTTTTTTATCAAGATTACAGTGGGCAACATATACCCGATGACTTTGGAAATGTTTCAATCCCTGCTCAATGCATCGTACTCCTACTTCACGCTGTTAAGACGTGTATACAGTAATTAAAAACCCAAAACCGAAAAAGGAAATTGGAAAAAAACACCTAAAAACAACATCTTCTAACGTCGATTTAGTTTATTTGAACGGAGTTGAAAAAGGGTGAATGAATAATATGAACGAACCCCTTGTCACATTTAACTTTCAATACATACTATCATTTTTTTATTTTATTTACATGGTTTTCCATCTCACGACATAACTTGCTGGACAATATTCCTCCAATTCACTCGATCCAACCGTTCTCCAATCTAGACATCTAAAATTCGCCAGATCACGCTCCACTTGGTCTAACCCAAGGGGTTGAAATCAAGAGAGAATTCTTTGCATATGGAGTGGTAATCATCAATATTCCACAATTGCTTCACAAATTGCAATAATTAGCACATTTTCACTCTCTCTGAGCACTGGTTCCTCTCATGTGGAATTTTCTCACAAATTGCCACAAATTACCACAAATTCAATCATTGGCTGCACAATTTGTGTGATCATTGACGAATTTCTAACTTCATTTCAGTTCCCCGGTCTTACTAACATCACACAAAAGTGAAATTAATACTCGGCACAAAAAAAACTGTATGAGTTAGATGCCTTAATAAAAATACTTGTAAATAATAAAAACAAGTTCCCGTCGCTCGAATACGCAGGTATACGCAGGTTCCCCTCGAGTAATATCCATGTCTCGTGCCCGTAGAGTACAGCCGGTCTAATGAGTGTCATATACAGCTTACACTTCGTGCAAGTCTAAGTCTTCTCGACCGCAGTTGCTCGTGAAGTCCATAGTAGGCACGACTTCCGGTGATCATTTGTCGCCGGATCGTGAACTTGTAAATATTGGACAAGCGGGCTCGACGGTCCCAGATCTGCAGGCCAGCAAATAGCCTTGTCGAAGCCCATGCGTGATTCGAATGAACTCGAATTCCGCACACAGCACAGCGTTCCATCTATTGTTGCTTTGATCAATTTGGTAAGCTTTCCGGAAAAGCCCTTCTCGTCCATGATTTTCCATGGATTTCCATGGATCATCGGGATAGCACTTTATGGGCGGCATTGAGGACAGTGATCGCTCGGTATTTCTCACAGTCAAATTTGGTGGCCTTCTTGTAAATGGGCCATATTCCACTCCTCTGGTAGCTGTCCTGCGTCCCAGGTCCGGACCATCAACCGGTGTAGTCAATCGGCCGACTTGTTGGAGCCCATTTTTATGAGTTCAGCTGACTTGTTGCTATGCAGCTGGTGAATGCCTTCCTTAACTTCACCATCACGAGCTCGAACTTGCACTTTACACAGTGAGTTTAAATAAGTGCGTGTTGAAATTGCGCAAGTAAGTACAAAAACTTGAGTGCACTTCGAATCCAAGTTGCACCGTGAAGATTCCTTTGCTGGGTTCCTTCAGTCTCTGAAAGAACTGTTTCCTGGGAACGATGCAGCTGCTCCAGCTCCTCGAGCTGCTCCTCTTCCAGGCGGCGCTTAGCTTAGCTTAGTTTGATTGACTACTCACATCCATCATTAATCGTTTAACCTAAAATGCTCTATCAATATTTGAAAAAACATTTTCTGAAAGTTACTTGGCTTTTCTTTAAATAGTGTTCTATTATTTACTCTTTAAATATCACGATCGCAGGCGTGGCTCAGTAGGAAAAGTTCCATAAATTTTTTTCAGAGGTCAAATGAATGGAACCTGGGATTGGCTGCACATTCACAATGTTCAACACTGATGCTCTCTCTTGAAACATCAATAACGGTGCCGGCCGCGTTCTTGTAGCCAAGTGATAGGTTTGAAAAGCGAGAAAGGGATGAATAATGTTGTGCTTAAGAACTGAGGTTACCACTTTGAACCTAGTTATTCGAATATGTTTATATTATTTTTACCAATTGACCTTAGACTATATCTCAAAACAACTGCGTTGATGAAACTATGCAATTTAATTACTAAAGGTTTTACAGAATACTTGGAATCATCTGGTAAAATTATTATATCTGTGCAGATGATTTTTAATGGTTTCGGCTTAAGTGAAATTTCCGAGAGCGAGTGTGATAGAAATAGCTTGAAATTCATTTGATGGAAATGGTGTTATTTACGTGGAAGAAGAAGCAAGCTGATCGAGGCTTAATCATGACAAATGGGTGTCAGGATAAAAGGGAACCTCGAAAATAAGAAAAGGCACGTGTAGTGAAAATGTTCACCTCTTCTCATAAAAATTGAAGTCTGGTAAAATGTGAAGAAAAGTTGTGCGATTTAAATCCTCGTGGGAAAAAGGTGCATTAAGGTTCTTCATTTCCAAATGAATTAAATTGCAAAGAAAAAGAAAAAGAGAAGGGATAAAAGCATATGGAAGTGCATATTGGTGAAAGAAAGTAGAATTCAAGAAGAAAATATGGTTGATTTTCTACAGAAATTAGTGAGGAGTAGTGAAAAGAAAAGCAAACGTGCCACTAAAGGGGAAATCTGAAGAGTTGGCAAAGGTGGCACAGTGAGGATAAATAGGTTGAAGGTTTACTCTTGGCGAAGTTTGAAGGGTTGCGACGAATACGAACTCAAATTATCAGCAGATTGGTAAGCTGTATTTTTCATAAAAATGTGAAATCCTCAGGAGATTGGTAAGATGTGTTTTTACTGAAATAAAATAAATCGGTAGTGAATTTTGAATAGGGCAAATGCGCCAAATGTAAACAAATGGAGTTATCAGCTGGGTGATAAAGTACGTTCAGAGATCTACGTTTTGAATGCACAACGTTAACTGAAGGATATTTGATTTTCGAGAAACAGAGAAAACAAATTAAAATTTATGCTGGGATTTTACGGAGCTGTCAAACTTTGAACGCGTTTTTCTAGAAACAGTGATGTTGGCGCATTCGCCGTACTCAAAATTCGATACCGAAATAGGAATGTTTAATCAATTGCCAGCTGGCCAGGTATATACACGGATGTCGGAATTCTTTCCAATTCAACCTTTCATTTTAACTATGAATTATAAAGCGTGACATTATTACATATTAATATTTCAGTGCCTTTGTTTCGCTCGTTGAAATTAAATTTCAAAATAAGTTGGCAAAGAAATTCCAATACAGAGATGGACATTTCTGGTTTGAAAAATAATTATCTTGTGAAGATCGATAAAAGGATTTAATTTTTATGTCAAACTGTATTTTCAAAGTTTTTTCTTACGGCCTTTTTCAGTTTATATCAATCAGATTTCACAGTTAGATCATCATAATGAGTAAATTTTCTTCAAAAGGTATTAGGAGTAGCAGAACTCAAAAATTATGATATGATGATGAATGAGACAAGAGAAACATCACTGATTTACTCAAACGAACTGTGAAGTGCTAAACTTTAATTTGAACTACAACTTCAAAACAGTTCGGAAAAAAATCAGAATCTTAATGCTACTTAAAACACTTAATGTGCATCACAAGCCGCTGCAAAAAAAAACATTTTTGAATACATCGAACACGCTTTAAGATCAAATTGAAAAGAAAAAGAATACTTAGCTTTGGTTTACTTGAGTTTTTCTAATTTTAGCAACAACACTCTGCCTCGCTAGACTCCCTCATTCGCTCTTGGAAATTCCGGGAAGAGCAGCATCGGAATACAATGGCCTTAAAGGTTGATTCATCTCCACTATTAGAGGAAACTGTGTTATGTAATTTTCCCCTTGTTATTTATACCGTATTTGTTTTCTCCCCTCGATCAGTGGTCCACCGTACCCGACAAAAACAAACGCAAACTGTCGCCAGTGTATTGCTACCTCACTCACTCACACGCTCTCTCGCAACACTGACAAAATTTTCGGGGCAACACCGCCCGATGGCAGTGCAACACCAGGTCAAAACCAGTGCAACACCGTCCGAATAAACAAACAATTTGACAGCACCTAGTGGTGCACCAGTGCAACACTAGTGGATGCCTCAGCAAAAACAAATACGGTATTAATAACATGAAAAGAACTCTCCGACTACGGTTTTGACACACGCGGAAAAAAGTATACGTCCGAACCTACCAACGCCTACTGCACTTTTTAAGTTTGTTACTTTTTGACTTAGTTGAAAAACTTTAGTATGGAAATTTCCTTCAACTTTTTAACATGAATATTTTTTTGAGAATTTAAAAATGATTGAATAAACAAATTTAAGAAAAAGTAATGAAAACAGAAAAAAAATCTATTAAGAAAAATAGAATAAATTTTCTCAGTATTGCAGTTCGAACCGGAAATTGCAGGTCCCATTTTAAAAAACAATTTTGAAATTTAAATTTAATGTACTAATAAAAATATAAATAATTTTAAAAGGTAATGCAAAGTACACCGGGACAGCTAGTAAGGTATAAAATTTGCTATGATTCACGAGGAAAATATTCAAGAAAATAAAAAAGCAACAATTTGAAAAGAAAATTACCATACAAACCTATAAATCCGAACCCAATGCCGTGATTGACGAAAGTTTACAGACTAGTTTCGTAAAGGATAGACGGAAGAAAAGCTGTTATCAAATTGAAAAATAAAGAAGAGTATATGGATAGGCAATAAATGGAAAATCTACAGGTCAAAAACGACACCCAGAGATATGAAAAATCTGTCAAAAATAGAAAAGAATACTATTAACGCCCAGGTTTTTTTTAAATCCAATTTCCAAGCCAAATATCCAAATTAAAAGATGAATATCTGTATTAGCAATTGAAGTAACACAAGACTTTTAAACTGCTAAAATGTAAAACTTAATTAAACAAACCGATATTCGAATTTATAACTTAAATCAACTTCATATTTCATTATTTAAACATTAACCATTTCACACCTCAGTTAAAATTTGATGGCCAAAAAACCGGTTTAACAGAGAAACAATAAACGATTTGTTGTTTTTGCCGAATTAAAAAAAAACCTTAAAGTTATTCACGTTCTTCGAACGTCATTCTAAGTCGAAACGCAAAAGAGAAGAACACACCAAAAGTTGCCAAAAACATCTAGATCGTTTCTCTCATTTCTCAACACTTAGGTCAAGCTTACTAGAGGACTCCATCCGAATAAAGTCGAAATTCAAGTAGCTCAGTTTAAGTTAGCACCGGGGTGCGATCAGATGTTGTACGTCGCCGTCGTCGATCGTCAAGCGCGGTGAATGTTCCGGTAGGGAAATTAAACGTTCATTGTTATGCGCAAAACGCAATTCTGTTAATGATGGATAATGAGCTTGTGGCCGATCACGTGGAAGATGAACTTTCGGACGATGCGTTCGTGGGATGCTACAATCACCAGCTGGAGTTGGAGATCAAGGGCGTCGTGATACCGGATGATGAACGGGTTGCGCATCGGTATAACTTGACGCGATACTGTTTGCGTCGCCGATTTGTCCCAAGCAACACAGCGAGGTCGACAACCGATTTTTGGACCGATTCGTTGGAGCGTTTTCGGGAATCTCTAAACCAGTTGAGGAAACATGTCACTGTGGAAGGACTGATTGAGGTCAACGATGAATCATCGCTTATGCTGCGCTGCATTGAAGGGGATTTGTTTGAACTGGTTCGATGCTGCTCGTTGATTAAACGGATGAAGAAAATTCCACTCAACGAAATGCGATATTGTGCATCGGTTTACTGTAGAATACTGAAAGGAGAACTTCAATCAATGTATCGATTGCTGTTAAATCCGATGAACATGTTTGGTTTCCTCAGTGCTATAGACGATGCTATGATTGCAGTTGAACTGGCTAAGCCATTTCTCAGACAGACAAAAAAGCGACTTAATGAACTGAGGTCCGTTTATCGACGGGTGCGAGATCTTTTCTACGTCGAAAAGCTGCGGAATTGCTCCCATGCCGTAGCCAATGATAAAGTGTGTCCCGGAACAGCGGCAGCTGCGTTAAGATGGATCGCGTGGGAAGTTCAGCAACGAAAACCTCCAGGTTTCAAAGACCCGTTACTAGATTTGCAGGATGTTAGGCTGGATGTATCGGAAAATGTCAACCTCGAAGTTCTCTTCTTCCTGATTGTGAAAGTTATCGTTATAGAAAAGCTTTGCTGCTTAAGTTTATTCTGGAGAATACACAGTGCTTGCGGTTATTATCTGAAAGAATTGCAAAAATGTCAAACGATTTCAAAAGTAGCTGTCCTATTGAATAATTTGAACTTTGATGAAATAATCAACTATCAAGAAAAAGCTTTTCAGAGTGTGTTTGACTTTTATGACAAAACATCGGATACGTTTACTGAAAAATCGGAAACACTTAAAACCTTAAGTTGTCTCAAGCTAGGCCGGAAACTGTTAAATGCTAGGAAAATGTTAATAATGTTATCTCACAGAGAAGATGGCGCAAGTTTCAGAAAGCTAGTTAAGTATGAACTTTTTCAATTCAAAAATGATTGTATGAGCTTAAAATACTTAACAAAATGGACAGATATATCGGATGAAATTTATGTAGTTACAAGAAACCATCAGTTAGTGTTGAGTCAACCTATTGCAGATTTGGTCCAAAGTGAAGTAAACGACCCATTGGAATGGTATCTATCGAATTTGAGACTTATCTTGCTTGAAAATGATTGCACCAGTTTAAAACAAATAGTTAAAAGGTTCAAATCAACTCCGATGTCAATCCTGATGGCCCTTCACTACTGGCAAAAGTTGACTTACGATTCAATTAATCAAAAATTAAACCTAGAATCGATTAAACTAGATCTCAAAGTTCTGTGTGCCGGTAGATTTCGCAATCATTTGAACAATTGTAACGATCCGTTCTATGATATTTTACCTTTGAATACTCTCATACATGCCCAGCTTATGACGGAAACTTTCCTGATTGATTTTGTCCCGCTCGAAGCTTCGTTCCCTGAAGGATTGAAGAAAATGCAAATTGAGGGCTGCGAATGGCTGGAGCTTCAAAATAAGCTAAAGAAAGCTGCATTAGAGCTGAATTGCGAGGGTGTGCAACAATGTCTCGAAGAGGGCGCTCTGTTGAGCTCATTCCCCTTGGATGGTTCTTCGGTAGTTAATCGAGTTTCTTTAGCACATCTCGTGGCACGAAAGTACTTCAATCAACTTAACAGTCCCGATGATTTGTTGGAGAAAACTTTAGATGCCATTAGCACTGAATGGCGTCAATTGTTTGTCACAAACAAATTTAAACTTTCGGTTGCACTCGACACAAAACTGTTTGAGCAAGCTTTTGAGCTACTCGAATGCGAAAATGTCCGTAACTACCCGGAAGAAATTTTCCAATGGTCTCATTTGGCACAAAAATTGATCGCAAAATGGAAGAATCTAAACACCGATGAATTGATTTATGTGCGTAATTGTCTCGCAAAACATGGAAACGTGCAATCAATTGATTACCTCTATTTGTTAGTCGATCAAAACTTCCCACCAGATGTCGTCACATTGCTGACAGTTATAGGTGCAGATGAGGAAAATATTTTCCTCCGCTTGATCAAACTGAACCCATCGATTAGCAGCGAAGTTTTTCCCGCCGCTGTTGGAATGCAATTTAAAAGTTCGATTGTGTTCTTGCTGCCACAGATGGATCAAACAACAGTTGAAACAGTTTTAATCAGCTCAGTAAGACATAATAATCTGCACGTGGTTAAGCGTGGAATCGCTTGCTTAAACTTAGCTAATGAGGAAGATTCTGTAATTCTGGAGAAAGTTTTTAACTTATCTATCGAACTGGAACGATTGAGTACACTTCGAATATTCGCAAAACATTTCGGATCCAATTTTTTTCCAAAGTTGATTCGGCAAGCGATTAATGCGAATAAATTGCATGTTCTGAAACAACACCCCGGAATTGTTGACCAAATTTCAACTGTACCTGATGCTCTTTCGCTAGCCATAAAAATAAACTCAAAGGAAATTATAAAATATCTGCTAAAACACGGTCTTTTTCTGTCTGATGACCTCGAGGAAATTTATCAAGCAGCTGATTTGAATCGAATTGAAGCTCTCGAAATTCTTTCAGCACAAATCAAACTGAATTTCAAATCAAAGCACACTGAAATCCAACATTGGAAAAAATGGTTCGCACGTTGGCAGCACATCGAACTTTTGGAACAAATTCTGAAACGATGCATCAATGGAAGTGTTCAAACTCGCGAAATCGTTGAAACCAAACTGCAGGAACTGAAATGCAGTGTTGATAAGATGTGGTCCCTTTACACGATTCACTCGAATCTAGGAGAAGACGAAACGTGTTGCGTTTTCGAAAACGCAGCGTGCCTTGGAAATTTTGAACTTTTAAACACTGCCATCGTAATCCAAGCAATCGGTGAGCAGCTTGGACTTTTTGATGCCGATGCAGTGGAACGCCAATATTTGATTTACGCATTTGATGGCGGAAACGGTGGGAGCTACGCCTACTGTGACTTGAAAGTCTATTGCGAAACTATACCGGATGAAATGGGCGTAAAAGAAGCAACAATCGAGCCTAAAGTTTTGTGCATTGCTTCGCTACGAAAACAAATTGAATCATTCTTAGAAAAAGAGGGGCATCCGGTCAGATACAGTGGAAATGTAAATATTTTCACGGAAGACAGTACTGAGCTCAGATTTCAAGTGCTACAGCTAGAATCATTCGGCTGCGTGATTGAATTAAAGTCCAAAAATAAACCGCATCAAGACTATCAATCATTTGTTGCCAGAGGAGTAGAATCAGCTCTAGAAAATAGTTTGCAATCAAAATATGAATCTATTTTTTCGGAAGTATTTGGCAGATCTTGGTTGACTTTGGACCTAATGCAGCAGCTTGTGTCAAGTGCTAATCTTTGCTCCAAAGTAAAGCTGCAAGTCGTTGAAACATTTCTAGCTGCTGGACTCGATTTTTGGAATTCGTCTGAAGGATGGATCTTTTTCAGAACTTCCTGCGGCTCCAATTTCCCAGATCTAATCAAGCTTCTTCTCAGCGATATCCGTTTAAAGTTTACTCAGCATCAAACCTTGGCACTACTTGCCCGATACGGTTCCATCGAAGTCATTGAACAATTTTTGCAATCGGAAAACCTTTCCCCAGAAGATGAGTTTCATCTTATTTCGTCCGTCTGGTGGGAGTTTAATGTCAAACAAATTGTGATGCTTCGAGAATGCTATACGTTTCTTTTGTTCAAGCTGCAAAAGTACGGATTCGAAAGGTGCTGTGTTGACATTGACGTTCCCAAAAACCCACGGGATTGGATTGATTCCGTTGAGAAAATTGTGAAATGGGCTAAACAACTGCAAATCCGTTCCGACTACCTCAGCTATACGGCAATCGATAACGAGGTTTTTCTGTTGCTGCGACTAATCCATCGTCAGTTGTTTATCATCAAGGATAAACCACATCTAAAACAGTACAATATTCAAGAGTTTGTTTTTGTTCTGGCGAAATTTCTTTCGATCTTCACAGTGTTGCCGAGCGATGATCTAAACAGAAGCTCGCGGGAAGTTGTTTATAAGATGGTGCTGAACAAACCTCAGATTATGTCGTTTTTGGAAGGGATTGTCGAACAACTTGAATTCTATGTGCGAGAATTTCAATCATCCTTGAACAACTTGGAACAACTGCTCAGTAATGGAAATTTCAACGGCGATGTTTCAATATTGAAGACAAAGTGGGAATCTCTCGGCTATCAACTGCTGTTGACCGATCACCAGTGGAAGCAACTTTCGTCAGGATCAGGTCAGTTGCGAGATCGCATCAGTAATGTTCTTCTACAGAATAGGAACAACTTGAACATAGTCCTTTCGAAGGAATTCGGAAGTAAAAAACATCAACTGAACGAGCTCTTCTCATTGATCAAGTCGATGCATTCGTTGAATAAACTCTACCGAATTCTCAAGAGCTTCTCTTTGGAGCATTGCTCGAAAGCCATTCTGGTAGCTTCGATGGAGCGATTCGTACAAGTATTTGGAGAAACCATCAAGGATACAGCCCAATCGCCGAATCTACCTGGCTTATTAGGGATCCTACTACGCAAAAAGATCACTCAGCTGTCAATTCACCAATGGACGCGTAACGTCACCTGTCATGGCTATCCGTTGGAGAGAAAATTGCAAACACTGCAGCAAAAGTTTAGATACTTTTCCAATGCTGAGGACTACCTCAAGAAAGCTAAAGCAACTGTCGGATTACTGCTGGCGGCTGCTTTATTGGAGTATACCAGCTTAATGTACCAAACCTTGCTACGGTTCAAAACTTTGAATGAGATGAGATCATTCATGACCTACCTGGGGGATCAGACAGACCCGCTGAAGGGAGCTAACCAACTTTTTAATGAAATTTTATCTTTTTTGAACTCAGTCGATGCCGAAATGAGTCGTTTTGATCCGCAAAAGTTAAGCGACGAGAAAAAGAATGCTTTGCAGAGGATACAATCGGAGCAGGAATACAGACAAAACTCGCTACACCTGTTCCAATTAGCAACTTCGCATGGGCAACTGTATAGTTTTCGAGAGCTCCAGGCCGTAGTTTTTGGAGCAACCTCCGTTGAAACTGTTCACCGAATGGTGGAGGCTCTTCTTGAGTATTTACCGTTGAAGATCATGAAGTCCTACCTACGTACCGGATGGTCTCCATTGGAAAGTGACAATTATTTTCTCGGGGAATCAACGCTTAGTCACGAGATGAAGATGCATTTTTCGTTGATGAACCTAATTTATTCACCGAAATCCGTTACGGATTATCTAGCGCTGCAAGAAACTCGTCGATCTATGAGTTATTTCTGTGGAGAAGATGAGTTAGACAGTCCAGAGAACACCAAGTTGTTGAACGACTTGTACAGTAGTTTAAACACCAGAAAGAAACGTGGAACAGACGAGCCTTATTACACTGATATATTTGATCTGTCTAAGAAGTTCGATAAAATCGATAAGGTATTACGAGCCAAGAAAGGATATGAACAGGCCAAGCGGGCTCTCCAGAAAGACGATGAAACAGAACTAACCGAGATATTCACTGGTATCCAACAATCGATCAGCGATGAGCTCTCCAAATGCAATTGTCAGACGATTAACTCCATAGCTAAAAACTTCCACTTGATTCCGATGTCAGTGGTTCTGGCGTTGGAAAATTGGCAGCTACAACTGAGTGAAATTCTCAAAACAACCAAACAATTTCGAGATAACTTCTACACGATCCGTTATGGACTGCCGATCATGTGTGGCACTAACTATCGTAATTACCTATCGCATGATAATCTATCGTACGATCTATTGGCGGGAAGTTCTCGAACATCGAAGGTGATCATTAATGCTTTCTTAATGGCAACTAAGGAATGGTGTCTGTTTGAGGTTCCCAGGAAAAGATCAGTAATAGACTTGAATAAAACCAACTTAGAAGTTGATGGCCCTCGATGGATCACTGAACAGCAAAGCTTCACAGGTAGGTTGTTAGGACACGATTGGAACACTTGCGGACTATACGAAACTGTTAGCTTGATTCCGGTTGAAGAGCTTCAAAAGGCAAAACTTACTAATAGCGATCGTTACGCCAAGCATTTTGAACAGTTTGAATCGGCTTTGGATGGAATGGATTTTGAAGCCATCTACACAAAATTTGACCGATTGCTTCTGAATTGCAAGTTCTTTGAGTTAGGAAGTCTTGTTGCTCGCATGTTTGAGAAGCTCAACAAACAACAAGTAACCGACTTCATAGCTTCCCACAACAATCCTTCCATCTTCACCATCATCAATTGCGCTGGATCTCTCAGATTGGATGAAGACGTTTTGAAAAAAGAAGTGCCAACTGAAACCACCATAATCGATACGATTGTAACCAACAACTTGGAACTACTGCAGTACTTCATGGAAACATACGACAAACACATGGACGAAGAGATTATTGCGAGCATCGCTAGGCAGTGTGTGATGCGTGGAAGATGCGAAATGGTCGAACTTTTTGTCGTACGATACCCGGAACTGTGGAATTTGATTGACGATATGCTGCTGGATGCAGGCACTTACCAAAAGTGGAACATGGTTGAATTCCTCATTGCGAAAGGTGCGACTGTTACAGTTGACTTGCTTCTGCTAGCTATAATGGAGGGGAACGTCTTGGTTTTGGAACAGGTTTATTCCAAATGTTCTGAGCATCCACATCAGCTGCTTACTGTATGTGCGGCTGAGGGAAATGAAAAAATGTTTCATTGGCTCCTCGACAGAGGTCTGGATCTCTGGGAATCTCCTGGTGTTCTATCTCGAGCTATCGAATTCTCTCACAGTAGCATCGCTCGAACAGTGATCGACCAACTTTTCGATCTTGACGACTCCAACGTTCCGTCAATGAGCAGTGGATTGTTACAACGATGGACTAGGATTCTTTTTGATTACCGTGTGTACTTGTTCATCAAACTTTGTGGTGAGATGAATGTCGAAATTTTGAGCGATCTATTGCGTTACAACGTTGACATCGGGTTCAAGTTACTTCGGAAGTTGGAACACATTGACAAATTTAGCGAAGATTATTTTCTTAAGTTTGTAGGAGTCTTCAATCTAGAAAACTCAGTAAAACGGGTAACAACCACCGCTGCTTTGCTGCACACACTCAATAATGTTATCAATCATCTGAAGTCTTTACCAAAGAGCATCACTGAAAGTATACTCCTAAAAGATATCATCTATTCAAATGGAAAGGCTTCAATCGAGCTTGTCTCATTCACAGAAAAAGAAAAGCTCAATACAACGGAAGACGAACTTTCGAAGCAACTAGTTCAAATCGAGGAGTTTTCCCTTGAACAGCTGTGTAGCGACATCGAAAATCTAGCTCGCCCTCGAAGTCCGTTATTTGCTTGCAACGTCACCATCGAACAAAACTCCACCGAGTCGAAACACGTATTCTTCAGCTACAACTCGACTTACATAACATTCGAGACGAGCCGACTTCGAGGATCGCCTCCATTGAAGAATCTTCTCAACAACGTCGACATGTCAGGCAAAACAATCCTGCATAGGATGCAAGAAATCAACAACGCCGAACTGTTTCTCTTTCTCATCGAGAACGGTGCAGATTTATGCAAACAAGACGTCTTGGGAAGGACCGGACTGATCGTGGCGACAGAACTTGAATTCAGCTGGAAAGAGATGGAACCGATCTTGCGATACTGCCAAAAGCACGACGTGCGAGATGTCGACGGCATTCATGTCTTCCATAAAATCGGCGTCAGAGGAGTTTCACTGCTGGTCAATGCCTTCATATTCGGCTGCAAAGAAACTATCGAATTCCTTCTTGATGTCGCAGGTGTCGATACGAGCTTGACGAACACGAACGCCTTTCTTCCATTCGGATTGGCCATTCAAAATAAACGGTACGATGTTTTGGAGTTTCTCTTGAAGAAATATCCCGAACACATAAATACTCAAGATCCGCCTATATTTACTGCTGTAAGCTACAATTACGCTCGAATGGTAGAACAATTTCTAGAAGCCGATGCAGACATCACGATCCGTGACAGTTCGGGTTACGATATTTTCGAAGCGGCTATCTTGAATGAAAGCAACGAATCCTTGGAGGTGTTACTGAAGCATGCTAAAAATCGTTGCTTGAACGTTTCCACAGTTCATTTGCCTGTTAAACTCGACAATGTAAAGGCGTTTAAGCTCATAGTGGAGCACATTGTCGGGTGTCCTATTGACGATAGGATAAAAACGCGTGATTTGCTTACTCTAAGAAAACTTTTAAATGGTGATCATGACTTTGCTTATGGTAATTTGTTTAATCTAGCAGAAAGGTTCAAAAGCTTGAATATCATCGGCTTTTTGAAGGATTGTGATTATCTGTTTCGTTAAGGTTAAACATTACTGATGACAATCTCATTTGCTAATATTGTTAAAAATTAAAAAAATGATGTTGATTTTAAGCAAATTTGTGCAAATCAAAATAAATTTTTACTCTTTCAACTCACGGGATAAGAAAGAAATGACGATTTTTTCCTCCGAAACTGTACTACTAAAAGTCTTATATGATGTAGAAATTTATAGAGCTTAAGTATTGATTTAGTTATTCATTCATATGTGGAATGATGTAATGTGTAAATTATAACCGAGAACTTCTTTGACAAAGGATGTTAAGCAGATAGTAGTTATCATTATATTTATCCTCCTAGGACTAAATTAAAATTATAGGTACATTAATTAACTGAGGTTAAGCTTTTATAAATACATATGTAGGTCATTGAAATAAGATTCAATAAATGCAAATTCAAAATTAAAATTTCCTACCCTTTTCATTAGTGGTAGGTTTATCAAAAACAAAACAATATTTAAATTTCCTATCAACTGATCCAGTAATGTTGAAAAAGTTTCGCGGCGATTTCAGTCTCAAAAAATTATAAGACGATGTTAATTTACTACGGCATGTTTATTTTGCCTTTATCAAGGAATCTGGCGAGTTGGAAAAGCTTACAAAATGTTTGATTAATTATTGTATCAGCTTATCTGATTTCTCACTTCTAACTGTTTTGATATTATGAGGACAAGACAAAACAAATATTGTATAATTCAATGTTGAGGACAGTAAAAACATAAAGCTATTTATATGTTAAAAACTGTACATTCTATTTACAGTGATTTTTCGTTTTAATTGTCCAGAATGTTTTTTGAATCTTTGAAACTGTCTTGAAGAAGAAGTCGTCTCGTTGTCTGTGGTGTGAAACCATAAAATAATAGATGAGCATTTAAGTTTCGTGCAAGTTCTATAGAATATCACTACTTACCTACTGGCTTAGCGTATAAAAATCTATTGCAAACTTGTATTGACAAAATTAGCATAGTTGACAAAATTGACAAAATTGACGAAATTAACGAAATTGAAAAAATTGACAAAATTGACAAAATTGACAAAATTGACAAAATTGCAAAATTGACAAAATTGACAAAATTGACAAAATTGACAAAATTGACAAAATTGACAAAATTGACGAAATAAACGAAATTGACAAAATTGACAAAATTGACAAAATTGACAAAATTGACAAAATTGCAAAATTGACAAAATTGACAAAATTGACAAAATTGACAAAATTGACAAAATTGACAAAATTTACAAAATTGACAAAATTGACAAAATTGACAAAATTGACAAAATTGACAAAATTGACAAAATTGACAAAATTGACAAAATTGACAAAATTGACAAAATTGACAAAATTGACAAAATTGACAAAATTAACAAATTTGATAAAATTGACAAAATTGACAAAATTGACAAAATGGACAAAATTGACAGAATTGACACAATTGACAAAATTGACAAAATTGACAAAATAGACAAAATTGACAAAATTGACAAAATTGACAAAATTGACAAAATTGACAAAATTGACAAAATTGACAAAATTGACAAAATTGACAATATCGACAATATTGACAAAATTGACAAAAATGACAAAATTGACAAAATTGACAAAATTGACAAAATTGACAAAATTGACAAAATTGACAAAATTGACAAAATTGACAAAATTGACAAAATTGACAAAATTGACAAAATTGACAAAATTGACAAAATTGACAAAATTGACAAAATTGTCGAAATTGTCAAAATTGTCAAAATTGTCAAAATTGTCAAAATTGTCAAAATTGTCAAAATTGTCAAAATTGTCAAAATTGTCAAAATTGTAAAAATTGTCAAAATTGTAAAAATTGTCAAAATTGTCAAAATTGTCAAAATTGTCAAAATTGTCAAAATTGTCAAAATTGTCAAAATTGTCAAAATTGTCAAAATTGTCAAAATTGTCAAAATTGTCAAAATTGTCAAAATTGTCAAAATTGTCAAAATTGTCAAAATTGTCAAAATTGTCAAAATTGTCAAAATTGTCAAAATTGTCAAAATTGTCAAAATTGTCAAAATTGTCAAAATTGTCAAAATTGTCAAAATTGTCAAAATTGTCAAAATTGTCAAAATTGTCAAAATTTTCAAAATTTTCAAAATTGTCAAAATTGTCAAAATTGTCAAAATTGTCAAAATTGTCAAAATAGTCAAAATTGTCAAAATTGTCAAAATTGTCAAAATTGTCAAAATTGTCAAAATTGTCAAAATTGTCAAAATTGTCAAAATTGTCAAAATTGTCAAAATTGTCAAAATTGTCAAAATTGTCAAAATTGTCAAAATTGTCAAAATTGTCAAAATTGTCAAAATTGTCAAAATTGTCAAAATTGTCAAAATTGTCAAAATAGTCAAAATTGTCAAAATTGTCAAAATTGTCAAAATTGTCAAAATTGTCAAAATTGTCAAAATTGTCAAAATTGACAAAATTGTCAAAATTGTCAAAATTGTCAAAATTGTCAAAATTGTCAAAATTATCAAAATTGTCAAAATTGTCAAAATTGTCAAAATTGTCAACATTGTCAAAATTGTCAAAATTGTCAAAATTGTCAAAATTGTCAAAATTGTCAAAATTGTCAAAATTGTCAAAATTGTCAAAATTGTCAAAATTGACAAAATTGACAAAATTGTCAAAATTGTCAAAATTGTCAAAATTGACAAAATTGACAAAATTGACAAAATTGACAAAATTGACAAAATTGACAAAATTGACAAAATTGACAAAATTGACAAAATTGACAAAATTGACAAAATTGACAAAATTGGCAAAATTGACAAAATTGACAAAATTGACAAAATTGACAAAATTGACAAAATTGACAAAATTGACAAAATTGACGAAATAAACGAAATTGACAAAATTGACAAAATTGACAAAATTGACAAAATTGCAAAATTGACAAAATTGACAAAATTGACAAAATTGACAAAATTGACAAAATTGACAAAATTTACAAAATTGACAAAATTGACAAAATTGACAAAATTGACAAAATTGACAAAATTGACAAAATTGACAAAATTGACAAAATTGACAAAATTGACAAAATTAACAAATTTGATAAAATTGACAAAATTGACAAAATTGACAAAATGGACAAAATTGACAGAATTGACAGAATTGACAAAATTGACAAAATTGACAAAATAGACAAAATTGACAAAATTGACAAAATTGACAAAATTGACAAAATTGACAAAATTGACAAAATTGACAAAATTGACAAAATTGACAATATTGACAATATTGACAAAATTGACAAAAATGACAAAATTGACAAAATTGACAAAATTGACAAAATTGACAAAATTGACAAAATTGACAAAATTGACAAAATTGACAAAATTGACAAAATTGACAAAATTGACAAAATTGACAAAATTGACAAAATTGACAAAATTGTCGAAATTGTCAAAATTGTCAAAATTGTCAAAATTGTCAAAATTGTCAAAATTGTCAAAATTGTCAAAATTGTCAAAATTGTCAAAATTGTCAAAATTGTAAAAATTGTCAAAATTGTAAAAATTGTCAAAATTGTCAAAATTGTCAAAATTGTCAAAATTGTCAAAATTGTCAAAATTGTCAAAATTGTCAAAATTGTCAAAATTGTCAAAATTGTCAAAATTGTCAAAATTGTCAAAATTGTCAAAATTGTCAAAATTGTCAAAATTGTCAAAATTGTCAAAATTTTCAAAATTTTCAAAATTGTCAAAATTGTCAAAATTGTCAAAATTGTCAAAATTGTCAAAATAGTCAAAATTGTCAAAATTGTCAAAATTGTCAAAATTGTCAAAATTGTCAAAATTGTCAAAATTGTCAAAATTGTCAAAATTGTCAAAATTGTCAAAATTGTCAAAATTGTCAAAATTGTCAAAATTGTAAAAATTGTCAAAATTGTCAAAATTGTAAAAATTGTCAAAATTGTCAAAATTGTCAAAATTGTCAAAATTGACAAAATTGTCAAAATTGTCAAAATTGTCAAAATTGTCAAAATTGTCAAAATTATCAAAATTGTCAAAATTGTCAAAATTGTCAAAATTGTCAACATTGTCAAAATTGTCAAAATTGTCAAAATTGTCAAAATTGTCAAAATTGTCAAAATTGTCAAAATTGTCAAAATTGTCAAAATTGACAAAATTGACAAAATTGACAAAATTGACAAAATTGACAAAATTGACAAAATTGACAAAATTGACAAAATTGACAAAATTGACAAAATTGACAAAATTGACAAAATTGACAAAATTGACAAAATTGACAAAATTGACAAAATTGACAAAATTGACAAAATTGACAAAATTGACAAAATTGACAAAATTGACAAAATTGACAAAATTGACAAAATTGACAAAATTGACAAAATTGACAAAATTGACAAAATTGACAAAATTGACAAAATTGACAAAATTGACAAAATTGACAAAATTGACAAAATTGACAAAATTGACAAAATTGACAAAATTGACAAAATTGACAAAATTGACAAAATTGACAAAATTGACAAAATTGAAAAAATTGACAAAATTGACAAAATTGACAAAATTGACAAAATTGACAAAATTGACAAAATTGACAAAATTGACAAAATTGACAAAATTGACAAAATAGACAAAATTGACAAAATTGACAAAATTGACAAAATTGACAAAATTGACAAAATTGACAAAATTGACAAAATTGACAAAATTGACAAAATTGACAAAATTGACAAAATTGACAAAATTGACAAAATTGACAAAATTGACAAAATTGACAAAATTGACAAAATTGACAAAATTGACAAAATTGACAAAATTGACAAAATTGACAAAATTGACAAAATTGACAAAATTGACAAAATTGACAAAATGGACAAAATTGACAAAATTGACAAAATTGACAAAATTGACAAAATTGACAAAATTGACAAAATTGACAAAATTGACAAAATTGACAAAATTGACAAAATTGACAAAATTGACAAAATTGACAAAATTGACAAAATTGACAAAATTGACAAAATTGACAAAATTGACAAAATTGACAAAATTGACAAAATTGACAAAATTGACAAAATTGACAAAATTGACAAAATTGACAAAATTGACAAAATTGACAAAATTGACAAAATTGACAAAATTGACAAAATTGACAAAATTGATAAAATTGACAAAATTGACAAAGTTGACAAAATTGACAAAATTGACAAAATTGACAATATGGACAAAATTGACAAAATTGAACAAATTGACAAAATTGACAAAATTGACAAAATTGACAAAATTGACAAAATTGACAAAATTGACAAAATTGACAAAATTGACAAAATTGACAAAATTGACAAAATTGACAAAATTGACAAAATTGACAAAATTGACAAAATTGACAAAATTGACAAAATTGACAAAATTGACAAAATTGACAAAATTGACAAAATTGACAAAATTGACAAAATTGACAAAATTGACAAAATTGACAAAATTGACAAAATTGACAAAATTGACAAAATTGACAAAATTGACAAAATTGACAAAATTGACAAAATTGACAAAATTGAACAAAATTGACAAAATTGACAAAATTGACAAAATTGACAAAATTAACAAAATTGACAAAATTGACAAAAATGACAAAATTGACAAAATTGACAATAATGACAAAACTGACAAAATTGACAAAATTGACCAAATTGACTAAATTGACAAAATTGACAAAATTGACAAAATTGACAAAACTGACAAAATTGACAAAATTGACGAAATTGACAAAATTGACAAAATATTCAAAATTGTCAAAATTGTCAAAATTGTCAAATTGTCAAAATTGTCAAAATTGTCAAAATTGTCAAAATTGTCAAAATTGGCAAAATTGTCAAAATTGTCAAAATTGTCAAAATTGTCAAACTTGTCAAAATTGTCAAAATTGTCAAAATTGTCAAAATTGTCAAAATTGTCAAAATTGTCAAAATTGTCAAAATTGTCAAAATTGTTAAAATTGTCAAAATTGTCAAAATTGTCAAAATTGTCAAAATTGTCAAAATTGTCAAAATTGTCAAAATTGTCAAAATTGTCAAAATTGTCAAAATTGTCAAAATTGGCAAAATTGTCAAAATTGTCAAAATTGTCAAAATTGTCAAAATTGTCAAACTTGTCAAAATTGTCAAAATTGTCAAAATTGTCAAAATTGTCAAAATTGTCAAAATTTTCAAAATTGTCAAAATTGTCAAAATTGTCAAAATTGTCAAAATTGTCAAAATTGACAAAATTGACAAAATTGACAAAATTGACAAAATTGACAAAATTGACAAAATTGACAAAATTGACAAAATTGACAAAATTGACAAAATTGACAAAATTGACAAAATTGACAAAATTGACAAAATAGACAAAATTGACAAAATTGACAAAATTGACAAAATTGACAAAATTGACAAAATTGACAAAATTGACAAAATTGACAAAATTGACAAAATTGACAAAATTGACAAAATTGACAAAATTGACAAAATTGACAAAATTGACAAAATTGACAAAATTGACAAAATTGACAAAATTGACAAAATTGACAAAATTGACAAAATTGACAAAATTGACAAAATTGACAAAATTGACAAAATTGACAAAATTGACAAAATTGACAAAATTGACAAAATTGACAAAATTGACAAAATTGACAAAATTGACAAAATTGACAAAATTGACAAAATTGACAAAATTGACAAAATTGACAAAATTGACAAAATCGACAAAATTGACAAAATTGACAAAATTGACAAAATTGACAAAATTGACAAAATTGACAAAATTAACAAAATTGACAAAATTGACAAAATTGACAAAATTGACAAAATTGACAATAATGACAAAACTGACAAAATTGACAAAATTGACCAAATTGACAAAATTGACAAAATTGACAAAATTGACAAAATTGACAAAACTGACAAAATTGACAAAATTGACGAAATTGACAAAATTGACAAAATATTCAAAATTGTCAAAATTGTCAAAATTGTCAAATTGTCAAAATTGTCAAAATTGTCAAAATTGTCAAAATTGTCAAAATTGTCAAAATTGTCAAAATTGGCAAAATTGTCAAAATTGTCAAAATTGACAAAATTGAACAAAATTGACAAAATTGACAAAATTGACAAAATTGACAATATTAACAAAATTGACAAAATTGACAAAATTGACAAAATTGACAAAATTGACAATAATGACAAAACTGACAAAATTGACAAAATTGACCAAATTGACTAAATTGACAAAATTGACAAAATTGACAAAATTGACAAAACTGACAAAATTGACAAAATTGACGAAATTGACAAAATTGACAAAATATTCAAAATTGTCAAAATTGTCAAAATTGTCAAATTGTCAAAATTGTCAAAATTGTCAAAATTGTCAAAATTGTCAAAATTGGCAAAATTGTCAAAATTGTCAAAATTGTCAAAATTGTCAAAATTGTCAAACTTGTCAAAATTGTCAAAATTGTCAAAATTGTCAAAATTGTCAAAATTGTCAAAATTTTCAAAATTGTCAAAATTGTCAAAATTGTCAAAATTGTCAAAATTGTCAAATTTGTCAAAATTGTCAAAATTGTCAAAATTGTCAAAATTGTCAAAATTGTCAAAATTGTCAAAATTGTCAAAATTGTCAAAATTGTCAAAATTGTCAAAATTGGCAAAATTGTCAAAATTGTCAAAATTGTCAAAATTGTCAAAATTGTCAAACTTGTCAAAATTGTCAAAATTGTCAAAATTGTCAAAATTTTCAAAATTGTCAAAATTGTCAAAATTGTCAAAATTGTCAAAATTGTCAAAATTGACAAAATTGACAAAATTGACAAAATTGACAAAATTGACAAAATTGACAAAATTGACAAAATTGACAAAATTGACAAAATTGACAAAATTGACAAAATTGACAAAATTGACAAAATAGACAAAATTGACAAAATTGACAAAATTGACAAAATTGACAAAATTGACAAAATTGACAAAATTGACAAAATTGACAAAATTGACAAAATTGACAAAATTGACAAAATTGACAAAACTGACAAAATTGACAAAATTGACAAAATTGACAAAATTGACAAAATTGACAAAATTGACAAAATTGACAAAATTGACAAAATTGACAAAATTGACAAAATTGACAAAATTGACAAAATTGACAAAATTGACAAAATTGACAAAATTGACAAAATTGACAAAATTGACAAAATTGACAAAATTGACAAAATTGACAAAATTGACAAAATTGACAAAATTGACAAAATTGACAAAATTGACAAAATTGACAAAATTGACAAAATTGACAAAATTGACAAAATTGACAAAATTGACAAAATTGACAAAATTGACAAAATTGACAAAATTGACAAAATTGACAAAATTGACAAAATTGACAAAATTGACAAAATTGACAAAATTGACAAAATTGACAAAATTAACAAAATTGACAAAATTGACAAAATTGACAAAATTGACAAAATTGACAATAATGACAAAACTGACAAAATTGACAAAATTGACCAAATTGACAAAATTGACAAAATTGACAAAATTGACAAAACTGACAAAATTGACAAAATTGACAAAATTGACAAAATTGACAAAATATTCAAAATTGTCAAAATTGTCAAAATTGTCAAATTGTCAAAATTGTCAAAATTGTCAAAATTGTCAAAATTGGCAAAATTGTCAAAATTGGCAAAATTGTCAAAATTGTCAAAATTGTCAAAATTGTCAAACTTGTCAAAATTGTCAAAATTGTCAAAATTGTCAAAATTGTCAAAATTGTCAAAATTTTCAAAATTGTCAAAATTGTCAAAATTGTCAAAATTGTCAAAATTGTCAAAATTGTCAAAATTGTCAAAATTGTCAAAATTGTCAAAATTGTCAAAATTGTCAAAATTGTCAAAATTGTCAAAATTGTCAAAATTGTCAAAATTGTCAAAATTGTCAAAATTGTCAAAATTGTCAAAATTGTCAAAATTGTCAAAATTGTCAAAATTGTCAAAATTTTCAAAATTGTCAAAATTGTCAAAATTTTCAAAATTGTCAAAATTGTCAAAATTGACAAAATCGTCAAAATTGTCAAAATTGTCAAAATTGTCAAAATTGTCAAAATTGTCAAAATTGTCGAAATTGTCAAAATTGTCAAAATTATCAAAATTGTCAAAATTGTCAAAATTGTCAAAGTTGACAAAATTGTCAAAATTGTCAAAATTGTCAAAGTTGTCAAAATAGAAAAAAAATTTCAAGATTTTCAAAACTGTCAAATTTATGAACCTAGTTAAAACTTTAAATGTTGAACACTCTTTCGGTGGAGATTTCAGAAAAAACTGTTTAATTTTCAAATCATCAACCTTGCAAGCATTTTCCACGCTTTTGGGGTGTGCTTGTAAATTCCATCGCACGCTGATTTCCAACCCACAATTTTCCGCAGCATTTCACAATCCCAGCAACCCGGTCATTAATTGAAGTAGGGGTACCTTTGAGTGCAGTTCGGACATGTGCATCGCATCCCAGCCTACTTGGTTAGTTGTGGGCAGTTGTAAATTCAGCATAATCGAGGGTTTCCCTGTCTACATCTGGCTCGTGGCTCTGGATGGTCCCTCTCGATTGCACGCCTAATCAATTTGGTTGATTACAGTGATTCCCGGAAGAGGGCGGGAATCGGGACCAATTTGGATAGTACAAAAGCATTGAGGCGACGAGGCCGTTCGCATAGAGTTCGACAAAATGTTGATGGAAAACTGTCCCATTATCAGTGTAAACGTTCGAGTTTGGCAATTCTGGGGCTATCTGCAGCGGCCCAAGTGGTACATGTACTTGGTCGGATGCGTCCCGGTGACGGTCCTTAATGCGTTTATGTTCGCGAACCTGTTCAATGTTATTTTCTCTGGGCAGGGCGACATGAATACAATCATCATTGATGGCTATTTTACGGTGCTTTATTTCAACCTGGTGCTGAGGACCACTTTTCTGATGATCAATCGGGACAAGTTCGAACAGTTCTTGGAGGAGATTGCCAATGAATACTCAGTCTTGGAGGTGCATCTAAGCTGGTTGATTAGTTGATTACTCTTTTACATATCAGATTCTACCCAACAGAAACGGAACGACGTTCGGCTGCTGCTGGAACAGTTGACTCGGCGCGGCCAAATTTTATCGAAATCCAATCTCTGGCTCGGGGCGTTCATTAGTGCCTGTTTCGTGACCTACCCACTGTTTTCGCCGGGCAACGGCCTGCCCTATGGGATGTTTGTGCCCGGGGTCGATGTCCATGCCAGTCCCATCTACGAGATTGTGTTCGCGCTCCAAATTTATCTCACAATTCCGGCGTGCTGTATGTATATCCCTTTTACCAGCTTCTACTGCACCAGCGCCCTATTCGGACTGGTCCGGATTTCCGCATTGAAACGGTCGCTGGAACGGATCCAACAGTTCAATGACTCCGAAAGTTCGCTGCTTGCCAAACTGAAAGAATGTTTCCGAAAGCATAAAGATGTCATCAAGTAGGCTTTGAATTTTTCCTTAGCTTTTGATTCACTCAAAAAAAAATCATGGCTTCCGCTTACATTCAGATACGTTGCTGATTTGAACGGACTGGTAACCTACATTTTTCTGCTTGAATTTTTGTCCTTCGGGTTGATGCTTTGTGCTCTACTTTTTCTGCTCAGCATCGTGAGTATAAGTAGATATGCTTCAATGCTAAACTTACGTTTACTAATCCTCATGTTATCCAGAGCAATCAACTGGCCCAGATGACAATGATTGGCTCGTACATATTCATGATTCTGTCGCAGATGTATGCTCTCTATTGGCATTCGAATGAGATTCGTGAACAGGTAAGCTATTGAATAGATTTACAGTTGTTTAAAATGATGTAAATTTACTTTTCCAATGACTTTTTGCGACGGTTTAATTGTCCTACTCAAAGAGTTTGGAAATCGGGGATGCGATGTACTACAACAGTGCCTGGCTTAACTTTAGCGTACCATCCAAAAAATCAATTATGTTCATGATAGCTCGTGCTCAACAACCGTTGGCGGTATCATATTCATTCCTTGGCATCGTCAAATCAAACTTTTCACCTTCTTTTCC
This sequence comes from Uranotaenia lowii, assembly GCF_029784155.1. NCBI lineage: Eukaryota > Metazoa > Arthropoda > Insecta > Diptera > Culicidae > Uranotaenia > Uranotaenia lowii. The sequence continues at coordinate 5,486,269 of NC_073692.1, read as the reverse complement.
TTCCAGATCAAGGTTGGAAACGTTTTTCCGATGACTTTGGAGATGTTCCAGGCCCTGCTGAATGCATCCTACTCGTACTTTACTCTGCTTAGGCGTGTTTACAATTAAAGTGGGCACATCTTATCTCAAACAGATACACTCACTCAACACATTTTTGGTCTGCTTAAAGTTATAACTAACCTTGCTACGTCCCTGCGCTGCGATGCACCTACAGCAGTCGCAAAGGTCAACAGATGTTTTGTCTGAGTCCGGCTTTGGAGGTTTAGTCACGCACGCCACAGTTATCTCACGCGATAAAATAAAATGAATTCTAGTTAGCACCACAAAACGGATCGTTCCGATTTTTTTCAACACCTTTCAATGATGTGCCAGGACAGGACTCAAGCTAGCCGTCCGAGGGTAGGCTTGTTTTACAGGGTAGTTTAGATTAACTCTGCTCTACCCTTAACTCTTCCTTTCTCTATTCTACTCTAGTTCACTCTAGCCTAATCTACAATACTCAACTCTACTCTACTTTATACAACTGTATTTTACTCTCATCTACTCTACTTAACTCTACTCTACTTTACTTTATTACTCTACTCTACTGTTCTTTTTCTCTATTTGTTCAGGATCGCCCCTGACGGCGTGAATCGATAGCATCAGACCTTTCTTTGTAGAATAAACCCACTCACTCAATTTCATAAAACATTAACAAAGTGGACTGTATTTTACCGAACTTCAAACAACTTAGACTAACAACAATTATAGACTTTCCGACACAAATTATGGTCCCTTTTGGACCTCTGACTATGGCCATGCTGGCCTCTGACTTGGCTCCAAAAGCCGCTGACTTTGTTACCGTGGTCCGTCTCCGATGGTGGTTGGCTGGGAATCGACGGTGGCTCGATCCTTGGGAAAAACCTCTTCGTGTCCGAGGAAAACCGATGATTTTGGCGCGCATTACCGCCGTTAATGCGCGCAGCATCGCCATGTTGCTACTGAGCCTTTTCTGGTGTTAGGGTGGTTCAACGCAACTCGTTAGTTCCAGAACATGCCGCCCGCCTTGAAAGGTGACGGGACGGATGCATTTCAACACCTTCCTTGTTGGGCCAACCGCTGTTGATGTTCTTGGGCCCTTGTACCGCACTTCGTCCCAACAGATGACCTGAGCTCGTTGCTATGATGTGCATCCTGCCGTTGACCCACATCGCTTTCGACCTCGCCTATGCCGTTGCCTTTTTCGATTGCAACCTATCTGGTAGTCCGCCTTCGTCATGTGTTAGCCTGGATACGTGCGTACAGGCTTGTTTCCTTTGTTTTCAAATTCTGAGCTCTCCAAGCTCTCTGACTCCCAACAACTGACATGAGCCGAACATGCTAGTTCCCAAGCTCTTCCGACACATATCAGACCAAAATACAAACACATAAAATACTGTCTCAAACATACATTTCATTCCAACTAATTTCTGACCATTTTCGAACATTGCTTTCTATGTTTGTCCGACAACAAACTCTGAATATTTTTCTAACAGGTTTCTGAATGAGTTTCTGACTGGGTTTCTGAATGCATTTCCGACAAAATACTGAATGATTCTCCGACAATGTTCTCAGACTGGTTTTCTAAATGGGTAGCTGAATGGGTTTCTGACTGAATAACTGAATGGGTTACTGACTGGGTAGCTGAATGAGTTTACCAAAATACCGAATGAATCTCTGACAAAAGTCAGACTGAAAAAAAACTGACATACCAATTCCCGACCAATAGTCAATGACTCATACTCTTAGAGTTTCATTCCAATTGATTGTGATTATGAAATACGGACTTTCTCGAATAATAAAACACGCGTACTTTTACGAGCGATTATAAGTTGGACCTTTATTAGTGCACGTCAGTTGTGAACTGCTCTATCTTCACTTACACTCTTAACCTGTTATATCATACTTCGGGTAGTCCTTACCCAAAGCTCACGCTCAGGACATCACATCCTCCCTTTTCTTAAAAGTCAGATACTTCAGCCACGTAGTCCTGTAGGTAACCTGGTTTCTGCAGTGCTCGTGTTGGTCGTTGTTCTCTAGTTGGTTGGGGTTCAAATGAAGATGTTTCTTTGTTGATTGTCTGGTCTGTTTGTCCGGAATCCTGAGACATCGGTTTTAAGTGAGCAACATTCCGATGATAAACTTTCCCCGTTTTTTCGGATTGCAGCTCCACGTCTGTATTCGTACGGCTCAAAATCTTGAGTTTTTCAGGATGGAAGTTACTGGACAATTTATGATCCTTCTGCATACGTTTTGCCACTACCACGTGTCCCTCTTTCAAAGCTGACGGCTTGGCTCCCCTTCGGATATCAACGGTTTCAGCAACTTGTAGTTTTCGTTCCCAATCGCGGTCTCTGATACTTTCATCTGTTATCTTTGGATCCGTGTATATAGTGGGAAGCTTATCCCGCAAGACTCTCCCAAACATCAAGGCAGATGGAGCGGTCCCAGTGATTGAGTGAGGCGTTGAGTTATACATAAGCAGAAAGTTTCTAAGTTCCCGTTTCCAATCAGCTTTAACAATTTCTTGACAAATCTTCAAACGTTTTAATATACTTCTATTAAACCTCTCTACTTCCCCATTTGCTTGGGGCCAATAAGGAGCTGTTTTCTGATGTGATATGCAGTATTCTTTGCAGAATGTTGCCAAAGCTTCGCTTACGAACTGCGGCCCTTGATCCGTACGCAATGTTTCAGGTATTCCAAATCGACTGAACGTTTCGAATAAAGCCTTTATCGTTAAATCAGCTGTTATTTGTTTCATAACTACCACTTCGGCGAATCGACTGTAGTAATCTATCATGACGAGTAAGTTGTGACCACATGGAAGAGGACCTGAAAAATCTACTGCTCTTTTCATAGGTTCTGGAGGTCCCGATGAGGATACCAACGTGCATGGATGGCACTTTTTCACAAAACTTTCTATTTGATCATCCATTTTAGGCCACCACACTTTCTTTCGCAGTCTCCTTTTCATTAAACAAATTCCTGGGTGACCATCGTGTGCACAAGCTAATATCTGTTGCTGAAGCTTCGATGGTATAACCAAACGATCGCCTTGCATTATTGCGCCTTGGGAGGAATGAATTTCTGATTTAAATGGTTTAAAATGCTTTAAGTTGTCAGTCCATGTTTCCGAGTTCAAATTTTTCAAAAGTTCCTGAAGCAGCTCATCTTCTCCTGTGGCTTGTACAACATCTTCTAAACTAATAGCATGAGGGACGGCATGTGTTGCTAATTGGTGTACGTAAAGTTCGGCTTTGGTATCGAAAGGTTCTGCTTTTGTTGACGAAAGACGCGATAAAGCATCTGCGAGGTTCGTCGCACTCGGTTCATAGATGACCTCATAGTCGAAAGATTGGATACGCAGCACCCAGCGTTCAATACGGGGACAAGGACCTGAGCGTGGACTAAAAAAAAATTTCAATGCTTTGCAGTCTGAGATGAGCTGAAATCGTTTTCCTAATAAATAAAATTTGAACTTCTCCACTGCCCAAACTAGTGCCAGAGCTTCTCTTTCTGTTTGAAAGTATTTTTGCTCTAGCTCCGTTAGCGATTTACTAGCAAAAGCAATTATTTTTGTTTCTCCGTGCAAGTTCTCTTGAAATAGTATGGCTCCTAAACCCGTAGGGCTTGCGTCCGCTACAAGTTTTGTTTTGTCATCTCGGTTGAAAAATGTCAAATATCCAACATTTGAAGCCACGGTTTTGATATTTTCAAAAGCATCGCTTTGTTCTTGGCCCCATGAAAAAGTTTGCTTAGATAGTTTAGTTTCAGAACTAAAACGGTTTAAAACAATAAATAATATATATTTCTGACATCATTCGAAAAAGTCTTTGAGTATTTGATATTGAAGATTTTAACTCATTCAAAAACGTTGTTGAACGCTGCAAAACATTTTGATTCATGCCTTAGAAATATTGAAGATTGAATTTTGTTCATAGAAATTTCGTCAAAATTCTTATTTTTGGCTGAGTTGGAATAAAAAAAAAAAAAAAACGAAAATTTTTATCCCTTTTTCGTGGTCTTGGGGAAAGTTGATCATTGAATTTAACTTTTATTTTTTTAACTTTTCATCGAATTCATTGATCATTGAATTTAACCTTTATTTTTAATATCTTTGTCATGTTCTATAGTTTTGCCAAAAAGCGCAAATATTTATTGAATGAATATTGCGTGAATTTTACTCCTTTGTTTTATCAATATAAATTTTTAATATCCTTAACACAATTTGGATAAACTACCAAAAACCTTTTCTTTAACTTCACGCTGCATGTTACATTTACGAAAATAACTCAAAAACTATTTTACAATATTCTGCAGAATGAAACACGACACACTGAGTTGAAAAATATGAAATGTAGTATTAGCTTCAGTGATTGTGGAGATGTAACATGTCTAATTTCAATTTCTGTTGTTAAAATTTATTTCAAATCAAATTTGAAACTGAACTATCGAAATTTAATTTCAAGAATGTCTTCCTGTATTTATGAGCTAAAACTCGTTTCATTGAGTCGGCTGACTTTGGAAAATTAACTGCCTATCGAATAAGAATTTGAATTTATTTTAAAATTATAAAGTGTCCTTTGTTAATTCAGAAAATCAGACCATGGAAACTGGTTCATCAACAATTGATTTGAATTTATAAAAAAAATCTGTATAATGTTTAAAAATCTTTATCTGTATCTTATCTGTATTTACGTTGACAAATATGTATAATTCAGAAAACTCTGTTTATATGACACGCTGGTTGAAAACTATCTGGTTTTTGATCGTTATTGACAATTTTTTCATACCTTTATCAAACTTCTAGATCAGGATAGCTAGATTCCTCTCCATATATTACTCCGTTGCTTTTATATGGATTAGTGTGCCAACCAAACAATAGTCATACAAATTCCACGGTAATGTATGATTTTTTTTTTAAATATTAGTTTTCTAGAAAAACTGCTTATTTAAAAATTCTGCAAAAAATGTAAAAATGTTCAACAAAGTATTAATAATGTAATATTCGGATCGAAAAAATGTTTTTTTGTAGATTTCTTATCGAGTTAAAAAAATATGCTTTCGCTTGCTCCTTATAACTGATTTTTTTTTAATTTTTGTAGGATCTAAAATATAGTAACGTTCATAACAAGTTGTAACAAGTCATATATTTGAGCATATTTTAAAAACTTAATTTGAAAAATGCTTTCCAAAATTCGAATGCAGCTGAAATACTGCTATATTTCCAAAGAAAAACTGTCTCGTAGTCAAATGTTGAAAGCTTTTGAACATAAATTCTAATAATTGCCACCCAAGTGATTTCAAAGAATGCGACTGATTACTTATTTGAACAATAAGACCCCTAAATTTTCCATAAATTGTAATTTTGTTTGAAATCCCATACATATCGTTCGAAACTTCATAACTATTTTTGAACGTATATTTACACGGCTCTGTCGATTGAGGTTAAGCGCAATGAATACCTTTCCTCTAGCTATCTTGCTTCTAGATAACAGAAATTGAAATGATTATAAAGCTTGATTGCTTGCAAGTTTTACAAGCATTTCACGCAACCTTGTGTATGCATATAGCAAGCTTTTGGACTACTTGCGTAGAAGCTGAACTTTCTGGTAATGAAAAGTATGATGCGTCTCCACCGAAGCTTTTCGTGGTGAATATGGAAAATATCTCCTTTACCGGTAGTAAGCCGTTGCAATTTCACTGTTAAAAACACATCCGGCCATCAACGTTAAACACTTCGTGCAAATTTCTGCCGATTACCGGTGCCTATCCATTTTTTCGTTCAATTATTACATAATTCAATAAAAATTTATTAACCACGTGAAAATTGAAATTGAAATTTTCGCGGCTTTCAACAAGGCGCCAAAGCTTTTCATATGGAATAACTCCAACTGAGGGATGACAGTTACTCTTGCCAATATCCAATGACTTCTTGCCAGACATTCAAAAGTAATGTATATCACATTTTTTGAGACTACAAAAAGTAGAAAACTTGAAAAGATACTACATATTTGAATTCTTTTTCAGCAATGGCACTCGGACAAGAAAACGGAGTTTTTAGAAAATTTTTGTTTAAAATGGCAAAATCTTTGTTGAATAAAAAGCGCTACTAATTTTGTTCCTGATAATCAATAACATAACTATACATATTTTTAAATCGAAGGACAGGCTTAATTCTATTCAATTGACTACTGGCGTTTTTCTACAGGGCAACGGATAGATATAACGAGCTTTCGTGTAATGTAGTCAACGCCCACTTTGTTAAACGTACCATCATTAGTAATTGAGCTGCCTACTTCGATTGTTCTTACAAGCTCCATATAATTTGGTTACATTTTAAATCAAACAATCAGTATAAAAGGATTTTGAACCATTCAGAATGTTGGTCAAAAGCTTGTCCAAATAACTTGAGCGAACATGTTAATGGAAGACTGCCCCATAATCAGTATTAATGTTAGAGTTTGGCTGCTTTGGGCCTACGTCAAAAAGGTCAAATGGTACGTTTATCTAGTTGGATGTATACCAGTGGCGGCGTTGAATTTGTTCATGTTTCTGAACCTTTTCGATGGAGTTTTGTCTGGGAAGGCTGATATCAATACGATCATCATAGATGGATTTTTTACGGTCTTGTACTTCAACCTGGTGCTGCGAGCCTCGTTTCTAATGGCCAACAGAGAAAAATTTGAAGCTTTTTTGAACGGAATAGCAACGGAATATGAAAACTTGGAGGTGGATTAAATGGTTTCAAGATTAAAATTTACAAACGAATGATGAATGTTCCTTTCAGAGAGAACCAATAACGCGTCCAATCGTGGAGCTCTACACTCGCCGAGGAAGGATCCTATCGAAATCCAACCTGTGGCTGGGCTTGATCATCAGTGTGTTCTACGTCATGTATCCGCTGTTCTCTCCGGGGAAGAAGCTCCCGTACGGAATCTACATTCCCGGGGTCGACGTTTACCAGAGTCCTTGCTATGAAGTTGTTTACGTGGTGCAGGTCTATCTGACCTTTCCTGCATGCTGCATGTACATTCCCTTCACGAGCTTTTTCTGCACCAGTGCCCTCTTTGGGTTGGTTCGAATTTCTGCCCTCAAATTATCTCTTGAAAGAATCCAGGAACACAATAGTTCGGAAAAATCTCTGCTGAACAAAATGAAGGAATGTTTTCAGTATCATAAAGATGTGATCAAGTAGGCGTGGAGTCGTAGTTATGACAGGTTTACAAACATCGTTTTATTTTATTGCAGATATGTTACAGATCTCAACGAGCTTGTTACCTATATATTTTTACTGGAATTCCTGTCCTTTGGAACGATGTTGTGTATCCTACTGTTCTTGTTAAGTATAGTGAGTCAGTGACTAATTTTTCGCAGTAGGAATTCTAATAACATTAAATCCCATCAACAGAGTAAACAGCTAGCTCAAATGGGAATGATAGCCTCGTACGTTTTCATGATATTGTCCCAGATGTACGGTCTCTATTGGCATTCGAATGAAGTTCGGGAACAGGTAATTTTGGACAAGTTGTTTTCAAAATATTAACATGTTTAACTGGTTCGTCTTTCAGAGTATGCAAATTGGTGATGCAATCTACTACAACGAGTCCTGGATTTCGTTTGCCAAATCTGTAAGGAGGGAAATCATCATAATGGTGGCTAGGGCACAGCGCCCACTTGCGGTATGATTGACTTTGTTTAGAGAATATCGATTCAAAAAAAATGCTTTTTTTCAGATTAAAGTTGGAAACGTTTACCCTATGACGCTGGAAATGTTCCAATCGCTGCTGAATGTTTCGTATTCTTATTTCACGCTACTGAAGCGTGTCTATAATTGAAATATTGATTAGAGAAGGTTTTGCTTATCGAAAAGTAAAAGCACAATTGAATATTTCTGACCATTTCAAAACTAATTTACAAGAATTTGTGTAATTTTCGTGTGTTTGGATTAGTAATGATCACATGTCAATCAAATGGCAAACTACTAACTAATGTTTAGAAAGAAACTAAATTTCAACTTCAAGGAATTATACCGATTCACTGCACATTTTCAACATTGGTTCATTATCAAATATTGCCCTTGAAAAATTCTTTTAATTTTATAAATATTATTTTTCTGGAAGGTTTAGAAAAAATAATCGAGCCTTGATACTGACTAAAATAAACATGTTTAAAATTTTCGGATATACAGGAAAAAAACTAAGCCTTATTTTCTCATTAAATACATTTTTATTTGTACCGTTGAAATTATAGTAATAATTATGATAATAATATCAAGTGAACGGGATGACACGTGATAGCGCTTCGATTTTATGCTTCTTTTTTTTTTGCTTGATGATACATCTTCTAAATGTTGAATTAACGCTTTTATTTCTCTCCCCTGTCCTTGTTCGATTATTCATGTATGAGCAACTGGTTGTTGATAATTATCATATGGCTTCATTTGTAGGTTTGTATGTACATTGTACAATGTAATGCATTGAAGTGAAGAGTGAGTTTATCTTATGTCGACTGTGGATAGCTATAAATTTCTTGTAGATTTTCCCCTAGTAAAGTAAGTGATTAGAGTTAAACATAAAAGGTACTTCAGACCGTTGAATTTCTTCTCGGCGTGTGTGTGTGTTTTGTGATTTGTTCTTCTCTTTAAACTATTTTGTACCGGATATTAAGAAAAGAAACTTAAACGAGATTGGCACTGTTTGCAAAACTATTTTGCTATGTCTATGAAAGAAAACTATTAAAATCACATTGTTAAAACTAGCACAATTTTCATTTTTTATTTGAGATTAAATCCAGCTGGCACAAAATTATCCTTCTTTCTAAGTAAAATAAATCTGTCTATGCATGTTTTTTGATTGAACGTTGAGTGGTATATTAGATTTTTTTTTCAAAGAGATTTTATTTTGTATTCGACGACTGGAATGTGCCGGACAAAATGGTTGGATGGGTTTTCTATGTAGATGCTCAAGGATGGGAAAATTACACCGATTAGATTTTCTATCATTACACCCTCTAAGACGAATTATTCTACGATCAAGCAGCTTGTTTTTTTTTTACAGTGCACCTTGTACAAAAAAGTTACATCAAATCACAACTTTTAAGATCTTAAATTTATGATTTCTTTAAATTATCATTATCCTTATTATTTTGTGCATCCTACTCATTAGATGGGTTTAATTTTTGGATCATCTAGGATGATTTTCTCACATTCGGGCTAGGGGTTGGATTGGCTAAAGATACGCGTAGAGCAGTTACAAACTAAGAAAACACTTCTATAAATATGGCACCTTTAAATCTATCGTGAATCGAGGGTAATAAATAAAAGAGCAGAGGCCCGATAAAACAAAGTTTCAATAAATAATTTTAACCAACTAGAGTCTAGAAAACAAACAAAAATAGCAACACAATCCTAAGGTAAGTTATTCTTCGCTAACAAGGCCCACTTTCGATTCCAGGAAGCTGAAGATCTCCTTGTACTCCTTGGCCCGGGCGATCATCAGCGGCGTCAGCTTTTTGTGGTTGATCGGATTAACCCGCACCTGGTATTTGTCCACCAGTAGCTTAACGATGTTGAAGTGATTGTGCTGGGTGGCCACATACAGGAGCGAGTTGCCGTAACTGTCCCGCTCGTTCGGATCAAAGTGATAATTCTGCAACAGGTAGTCCAGGATTTCTTCGTAGTTTTCCTGAACCAGATACAGCAGGACCGAGGGTTCACTGTTGCGAAGTCGCTCAACGCTTGCGCCGTTGTTGAGAAGAAGTTTTACTATTTCTAGATTATTGCACACAACTGCTTTGATAAGTGACGTTTCACCTTGATAGTTGAGTTCATCTACCGAACACTGCCGACTGTCCAGGAGTAGCTGAACAAAGCGCGTGTTTCCCTTTGCCACGGCCAGATGGAGTGGCGTAGTTCCTGATCGATTCTTCACATTGATGTCCGCACCACAACGAATCAATTCTCGTGCCACTTCTAGCTCATCTCGTTCTACGCTTAGATGTAGGGCCGTTTGGCAGAACTCATCTTTGAAGTTAATGTTCTTCACAGCCCCGGTTGCATTAGCCAATATCCGGATCATATCCTTCGATCGTGCTTGGACAGCGTTGATAAAGCACATGGGCGCCCCTTCGATATCTACGCCACGTCGCAACAGAAACTTCAACATCGGGATGCTTCGGTTTTGAATGGCTATGTTAATCGGTTGAAAGTCCGAACTCAGTGGGTAACTTATTTTGGCACCATATCGGAAAAGCAACTTCATTAGCTTAAAACTGTTTGTGTACATGGCAAAGGCTAGGGCATTGAGTCCGTACTCGCCACAGATGTCCTTGTAAACACCCTGTTCGAGCAGTTTCTTGGCAGCTTCCATGTGACCTTCCTTACAAGCGATGTTGAGTGGGGTATTTTTGACCAGATTTGGGTTGTTCAACAATTTACGGATGCCTGGAATAGTCAGTAGATAGTCCAAGATTTGAGTCCGATTGAAGCTCGCTGCAGCATGCAATAGGTTGTTACAATTGGAGTAAATTCTTGTTGGATCAACCTGATGGTATTCGATTAGATACTTTACCACATCCAGGTTGTCGAACTCAATGGCTTTGTGTAGCAAACAAAGCTCAGTCGAGAAGGAGGTAAGATCTGTTCTGGAATCTATTGCCATGCCAACTACGGTACTTGAATGTTGATATTGGATCAACCAAAATACCGCCAGTTTTTCGTCCTCACTCATGACATTTACGTCAACCCCCGAACCTGCCAGAATAACAGCCATTTCCTGTAGGTTGAGTCTACAAGCTAAGTTCAGTGCAGTGTACTTCATAGGATTAGTTGCATTTAGATTCAATCCAGGCACGGTGATCAAAACCTTCAATGCCTCTATATTTCCCGACGTTACTACTTTGTGCAATAACGAAACGTCTAAAGCAGCCTCTTCATTTTTGATGTGACGCATAATTTTTGTCACAAATTCGTGGTTATCTTCGTTTACAAACATGTGCAGATCGTCACGGGCTTGGTATTTATCCACGTTCTTGAGAAACAGATCAACGTCGCCATTAAACATCGCCAAAAACAGAATCAACATTCTACGATTTTCCGCCAGAAGGTCACTAAACTTCCCAGCCAAAAAGTGTGATTTCACCGTTCGAACCAGGAGGTATTCGAGGAACATTCTTCTCTTTTGTGGGATATTTTCAATGTCTTCATTCAACAAATCGATCATACAAGTTAAATTTTCTACGATCGCACAATCAACCACATTGTAATGGCACAGTTCGTTAAGAAGTGGTCCAAAACGTTGACCGTTTAGATCGGCTCCCTCACCGATACATTCCTTAATCAGCTGCAAATCACCTTTTCGTGCCGAATCAAAAAGCATGTTCTGCATTTCCAGCCACTGCCACCTCTGCTGAAGCCTTTCGCCATACTTCGTAACCATTTCCATTGATGTTCCATCCGACAACTGAGAACACCTTTCATACAGCTTAACAGTGTGATGCTTGAACACCAATGCATGCACTACAGTCACCGCACTCGAGTTGAATGTAAAAAGTTCCTGGTGTAAGGAATCTTCTCCAAAGTAGCTGAATAAGCTTTTTCCCGTCAGAGTGGGCGCATAATCATTCTTATCATCAATCGAATGCAAAACGTTCACCGACGTTAGGATTTCCATAACCTCCATCAAAGAGAACTCTAGCGCAATATTTACAAATGCAGGCAGCTCACCTCCGGCCAGTTCCAGCAGTTGATCGACACTTCCGCAATCGAACTTCTCCAAAAGCTCCACCATATCGTTGATCTTCGAGTCATAAAGTTCTTGCAGCAGTTCTTCATCTCGCTCTCGATAACCTGCCAACACTTTCGCATCCACCGCAATGCCCTTCAGTCGGAAAAACTCCTGCATAACTCGGTAGCGATTCTGCAGCAGGAAGATATTTTCATAATATGTTTTCCTCATCTTCTCGTGCAGCTGGTGGTAATCTGCCGCTTCAAACTCCACTCCGTTCCCTTCCAACTCTTTCAGAATCTTTCGAGTAAATTGCTGATACTTGTCAGCACCTCCATTGCCGCTTATCTTTCTACGCACACGTACCGGATTGATCCCAAACAGTCGGTCCGGGTCCATCAGTTGCTGTAGCTGCTCGAGATGTTTCACCACCGCTGCCGTTTCTTCACTTTCGCCAATTCCACCACTGTACGGCCTCAACAATTCCTTCAGCGCCAGCGCCGAATCCGAAATCGAGATCGATTTCGATACGTCATATTTTTGATAGCTTTGTTTCAAATAAGAGTGCAGTAAATTTCGAACAGCTTCGTAGCACCCATTCGATCGCAATGCTCGATAGACAACGGAGAAATTTCCTAGCGTGACCCGTAGCTGCGTTTGATGATACTGCATATGATAGAATCGAAAGTGGATGTTCTTTTCGATGAACGATAGCAGCTTTAGCTCGTTGGCCATTCCGGTGTACATACGTTTGAGTTCTGCAATCGTGGTTCCCGTTTCCCGTTCATCATAGAACTCGTGATCGAACCGGATGTGGGTGAGCGTGTGCAGATTATGGTCTCCTATGTACTTTGCGTACGATTTCATCTGCTGTATGTTGGTGAAACAATACGCCGTGCCGAGGAAGGTTTTGTAGGCCTCTATCAGCTGGATGTTGATTACGTACAGCAAGAATCGATACACCGAACGAAGGTTGTTCTGAATGATTTTGTACTGACTAACGTCGAGTGCCTTATTGATAAAGTACTTCGCTAAGGAATATTTTTGCGAGAAGAAGTCGCGGACGTCGTGATTTTTAATAGAATCTTCCACTGGGAAGAGAACATGATCGAGTATATTATCGAGCATCTTGGCAAAAGTAAATTGTTGATGATCGCTGCTACTGACAATCGATTCTTGAATCAGGTGCAGGACACGTTTGATTGCTAAAACACTAAGCGACTCATTTGCTACGTCATCCAGATCGATTACGATGACGTTTTCAATGTATTGGGCAATCTTTTTGATCGTGCACATTTGCCGAATCTGGCAGAAACTCTTTCGTATCCGTTGAAAGATAACACGATTTTTCCGTGCCGTACATTTGGCAAGAGATTGAAATTCTCGCAAGTTAATTTCCTTCTCGATTAGTTTCATTTTATTTTTACTAAGCTCTCGGATGGTGCGCGATCTGATTTTAGCCAGCTCTTTGCGTCCCATCACAAAGTGCACCTGTCGCTTCGAGAGGCGGAGCTTCGGATGTTGCTGTTGCCAAAGTTGTACGATTGTCTTTTGCTCGCATTTGCCAAGATAGCCGACAAATTTTTCCACACACCATTTGCTGTCATCAGGCCATTCCAACACGCCCTCTCGCAGCACTTGGAAATCCTTCCGTCCAATTTCATTCATTACCAGCTCCCGTTCGGCACACCCAAGATCACTTTCGGCGGCGGTCACTAGCCGTGTCAACTCCTTGTTCAGCCTCTTCCTCTTGGAAACATATCTGGCCAAGCGTTGCTCGCGAACACAGCCGATGAGATCCAACAACAGCTGGGCCGTCCATTGAAATTGTCTGCTTCCTCCTCCACTGCCATCCATGGCCAATCGAAGTTCGTCGCACACCGCCTCCAAGTACGACATAATCATCGCTTTATTAAGAACAAGCTTGTAAATTTCGAACCCAACGTGCCGCTTCAGAATGGCTAAAAATACTCCAATCAAATAGGTTATCTCTGCTAGGGGTATATGCTTGAACAGCTTTCGATCGCGTTTTTTCTCGGCCTCTTCCAAAAAATGACAACATTCACAAATCACTCGCAACCGCAGCACAAACTTATCATCCAGATCGTTCAAATCATTCGCATCGTAGTTCTCCTTCAAATATTTGGTATAGCACAATATCAGCTCAATGCGCCTCTTAGCCTCTTCATCACCCAACAAAGCAGCACCGCCATCTGACTTCTTCTTAGCCGCATAAGCCACGCCACCGCCGCCACCAGTCGATCCATATCGATAGCTGTATTCCACCAGCTGATACTCCAGAAAAACCTTCATACGATCCTTAATCACAACTCCTTTAAAGGTCAGCTCATCAACCACTCTGCGGATGACTTTCATTTTCGTGTGAATATCGAACGCTCGTTTCTCCAAGTAGATCTGCAACAGCTCGACGGATCCACGACGTATTAACCGATAAACGGCTCGATCGTCTGGAACTCCCTCAAACTCCTTCCTCATCATAAATTCGGCCACATTGCTGCTACCAGCTGCCAGCGCCATTTCCGAAGCCACCAAACCATCTCGATTAACCAAGTCACAATCGACGCCGGCTCCAATCAACAGCTCAATCAACTTGGTTCGATTCCGCTTGGCTCCGATGGCCACGTGCAACGGACCATTGCCCGTACGATCGTCTTGACTGTCCAACAAAAGACCATCAGGCTGCTGCTGTAAAGCCAATCGGACCGCTTCGTACTGCCCATTGTTAATCGCTTTGAGAAAATCCATCTGAACCGGGTTAGGGAATGCTTCCTCTTCTATTGGGGCAGGGCGCGTTACTACTGTTGAACCATTATTCTGTTGTACCTGCAACGAGAGGAATATTTCTATCATTAGATGGGACTCAAATGAAAATTATGTTGAGCTTGTTAAAACATGAAGCGTCTCCATGTGAACAAAAAAAACCTTAATAACACCCAAACCCATTCATAAATCTCGCTTGACGGAAAGTGCTACCGTTTTCATTCACGGTTCGGGATCCAGCTAAAATTATCCTTCATCGGATTCACTTTTAACATTTGGGTAGATACTTGCAAACAGCAAGTAGGACTTCGAACTCTTGAACGAAAATAACGCGCAGCGGCAACGAAAAACAAAAGCAAAACATCCAAAATTTCATAACACATACACGCAGCAAACGCGCTGCAACTGCAACTGCCAACAAAAATTGCACTGCCTCAGAGAAAATTGCAATGGATATCTACCGTAGTAGGCCTTCCTGCAATTGCCTCGAACAGGCCGCGATGTGATGATGCTCAACTAACTGTACCGGTTGTAAACGAAGCCAAGCCGAGAATGAGGAGAAAAAACATTAAAAACAACAACAACAACAACAACAACAACAACAACAGCAAACATATCCTCCATGCATGGCCCCAGCCGCTTTGCCGCCTTCGAACAGCTAGTCTACTATACAAGATCTTGATGAATGAAAACCGAATGAATTGCCAGCCAGCCAGTCAGCCAGCCATAGCCTACCGCGAATGGTTGTGTCCCTCCCAGAAAATTATGCTGCTTTGCTTGCTGCATTCATGAATTTATGTTGGGTGCTCTCACTCTGCTCTCGCACAGCATTGCATCGTTTATGCTGGTTGAACTGAAACTGAAACAGTGCAGTGCAGTGATGCAGCGATAGTGGTGCTCCCGGAACAGTCGAATATTGACTCTTTCCAAACCAGGTGCAACAGAGGAAAACGTTTGAAAGTTCATAACGTTTTTGTTCATTATATGTCCGTCCAAAATTTGGGGATCTTTTGTAAGCCATCATTTGAGTTCAAATATCTCGGAAACGTATTAATAATTTTGTATTATAATTTCTAAAGTTCATTTAGAGATGGGATAATTTCTTTTGCTGACAGCAAATTTCCTAGTTATCCAGCATACACAATTTTGACAGCATTTTGTTGTCTGAAAAAAAGTATTATCCGACCATTTTTGCTTTTTTGAGATATTTACGATGCAAGAGAAAAAGAAAAAATATTGTTCACAGTTTCCTTCAAAAAACCGTCATTATCAATCGATAGCTGGGAAACCGTTTATTGTTCAAAAAATTCCAGTCATAGAAATGTTTGCAAACACTGTCAAAAATGTCCACAAAGCTCAAATCATGTTTTGGAGTGAAGCACATGATCGGCTACTACAGTAAAGGGTCATCATGGAAGTCAAGGCTCATACCAGAATTTTTATTTTTTGTTAAGCAAAAAACTTAGTGTAGGTCGCTAAAATGTCCCGCAAATTTTTTTCCGATTTGCTAACAGTGTTGCCTAGCTATGAGTTATTGAAACCTTGCCTTAAACAACAAATTTTTGTTTGTTTCAGAGCTCGTAAGCTGTATAGCCGGTACCGAGACCATGAGACAGATGATTTCTGATGGACGACAATACTTGAGACAACTCCTATTTAAAAAAAAAAAAAATCCAGCGGTTGAATTCTATAACATTTCTGCTCGCGATTCCCTTGAAGTTCAATCTCTTAATGGTTTTGATTCGTTTTCCAATCCAGTGAAAACGTTTTTAGTAGCACAAAAATAACCCAGTTTTCTTAATTTCGAAGCAGCAGAATCCACCAAATCACCCTCATTTTATTTCAAAAGACAAATATTGGGCCAAAAAGAAGCGGAAATTGAAGGAGGAGAATGCAGCTACCCGAAATACAGATTTGACGAAGTATAAGTGGGAAAAACTGATCAATATCATGAATGAAAAAGGTGTGCGCCGGCCCATTTTTATTGCAAAAATCCAATCAGATTTCGAAATTCTATCAACACTTTCAGTCTTAAACAATCACCATCATCTTCCTGCACCTAATGAACAATGTTTGGAAGTTTGTTAAACCGTTTTGGAAAAATTAACATCCTAAAAACTATTTTTGAACTGTTATAAGTTATAACTTTCATAAGAATCAAAATAACTTCAAATCTTGTATAGTGGATTATACAGAAATTTTGTATATTGCGTACCAACAATTTCGAACCGACAATTTGGCAAATGCATAATTGCGCTTTATATTTCCATTTTTCGTTCCTAACAATATTTTATTTAAATTATTATTCAACTTCAAATATGATAGATTTTATGATTACTATGAAAAACAATTTTATTGAAATCTGCATACCCTGTCGCAGTGGTTTTCAAACTTTTTTCACTCACATCTCATTTTTGCTCAATTTTTGACCTCGATGAATTTTTAAAATGTAATTCCCAAATAATTCCACCATTCCCTGAACAAATACTTAAACTCAGTTTGTTTAGAAAACAAAACAAATATCTTGAATTTTGTTGAATGAAATTGTTTATTTGCCATATATTTGTCATTATTGAATTAATGAAACTGTAATCAATGTCAATCGTATTTCTGAATATATTCATGAAATCTAAAATCAGAATTTGAATGCTGTTCAGAGATAAGCTGCGTTCAAAGATTTTAGACTTCAAAATAGATGGTCGGGGTTCGACCAGACCGAACTGAACGCCATCATCGTTTTTTCGACTCACTTGAGAATAATAGACAAATATTTTCATCTATAGACTAAGTCTTTAAAACTCATCAACCATAATCAATAGTTTTTAATCCAAGGAACAAATCCCATTGAATTATTTTAGATGTATCGGTTGTGCACAAGAATAACAGGAGTTTTAAAATGTGCAGATTAAATATTTTCTCGTGGCGTTCAGTTCGGTCTGGTCGAAGGCAGGCCAGATATTGATAACGGAACTGTGGCAGTGAGAATGTTGAGCATTCCAGATTGCTTGGTTTTAGGTTTGAGAACAAAATTTGAAAAGTCCGATTAATCCCGATTTCCCGGATATCGAGGGAAAAAATCCGGATTTATCCAAAAAATCAGAGAATCCAAACTAAAAAAATAGGCGTTGACTAGATGGCAACGCACGCGATTTTTCCTCCGTCCGTGAAATTTTCAATTCTATGTTGATTTAAGTAGTGAATTTATTAATAAAAAAAAATGGAATTGTCATGGATGATGTTTACATTGGCGTGAATTGTTATGGTATAAAGTTTGGTCTCCGGGGAGTGAATTATTTTCGATATCTTTTTCGACCAAGGAAAGCTGGAATAGAACATGTGAGCCGTAGCGAGGTGTCTGAGTGAAGAAATGCCTTCAAGTAAATGATAAGTAATATATTTTAATTTATTCATCTAATTAAATAATTATACCATGAATTTCTTTGCTAACTGTTAGAAGTTGAATTTGAAAATTTAGCCAATTGAAATACATGGCACGAGGCACTAAATATTTAATCGACAAGTTGCATTAAACTTTAACACAAGTCAGGATATAAATCGAAAGATACTACCAAAGTTCAACAGAAACAAGCTTCCAATTTTCCCACGAGATTTCATTTGCTGAAAGGCTCGGCTGTGACTTTTCATTCCAAAATTTTCTGTTTGCCTCAAAACTGTTTTCTCTATATGAATGGAATGGATTGCACTCGGCTTAACGTTTTTAAAAGTAGGCGTGTACTGTTTAAATTTGCCTAATTGTTAGTGGTATTCTTCCAACAGTGACAGTTCAGTTGAAACCTGAAGCGTTGAAACATAGCAACTTATGTACAGAGTTGATGGATTTCAATTCAAGCATGTTCATTATGTTTACACAGTGAAAAAACAGTTTCTATTTCTTTCTTAAATCTTGAAAAAATATGAAGACTGTTAGTTACTTATATCGAGGTTCAAATTTTCCAGATTGTTCATACGATTTTTTTGGAATTCTAAATATTTTGCTACTAATTTTATCTCTGTTTCTTTTGAGTTTCTTTTCAAGAGCGAGTTAAGGTGCTATATCCAAAGTCATCGACCAGAAATGATGGTGCACAAAAATTCGAAACATGTAATTCCAGAAAACGTCCAATACAGATTTATTGCAGACTGTGAAAAATATTTGTGAACAGTTCCGTTCGGACTATCGTTGAGTGCGGTCGTGTGTACATATTTACTGGCGCATGCCAATCTAATTAAAGTGAAGTGAACGAAGCTTTCTATTGTGATAATTGTACATGATTTTGAAGAAAAAGGTAAGGGAAATTATAGTTAATGTGGAAGTGTACTGACCAGTTTGGATTTCAGTGATTTGTGGCTTTTAAAACATCATATTTTCATTCCATCAAGCGAGGAACGCCATTCCTTGGACGAAGGAGAAAATCGGTGAGAGCGTTCTTTTTCTCATATCATAGCCTTTTTCAATCCCTTTGATCTGTACACAAATACCATATAAGCTTTCCGTTGACACTTTATTTTTCTCTCAACACCCAGCAAGTGAGTGAGGGGAGCAATAAATAAACTTTACTCTCTTTTTCGGAAACGTTACCGTTCTATATTAAGATAGTTCTAACGTTACAAGTGCATAATATTTCTTCCTTCTGGTTAAAAATTTGATTTGTGCTCATATTTAGGTTATATTTATATCACATTATCGTTTACTATATTGCTATAATACTACATATTTTCCATATCATATTAGGTATTCCTTGCATTTCCAGATACAAATAATTATAGAAGAAATGCATCTGAGGATAACCTAAAAAAATTATTGCAAGCGGCACGGGAGCCGACCATTGTAGGTTTATGAGGGTTGGATGCCTTCCTTCGACGAACCATCGGACCGTGGAAGCCCTAGAAGCAATTCAAAGGCCAAGCCACACATACATAGGACCTTGCTACCGATGGGGGAACCATACATACTTACATACATACCTATGAATATCCTGAACCTGAATTCAAGATTAATCTGGTAAAAACTGATATTTTTCAAGCTAGCTCCCAGAGGATTGAATTTTATAATTTAGGGTGAAACGTCATATGCGAAGAGTGTTTGAAGCGGTCAAAAATGATTAATGTGAACCTAAACAATCCAGGTTTTCGGAAATCAAATTTTGTAACCTGAAAAATCCAAAAAAGAAAGTGTTAACCACTTTTATCCAGTCATAAGGAGTGTATTTGAAAAAATGCAACTCTTTGTTTTGTGAACCATTTTTGAATGCATGGATGGAGGGATGGATGGATGATGAAATTTTTTGCGAAGTTGCTTAGTAATGTGATGTTTACATGTGTAGATTTGTGTGACGTTCCATCAAGTGATTTTTGAAATAGCGTGTCAAGTTTTTCGGCTTTAATTTTTGGACATCGCGTGCGCCATCTATAGTGTATATTATGACCCACCATTTTTTTTTCAAATCAAGGTTATTTTTGATAACGTTATCTGTTTCATGTAGCTTAATCTTCAGAATAAGTCAAAATTTTGAATTTGGTAAGAGTTATGACAAATTTAGCCGTTTGTCCTCCTTTGGCACAAAAACAACATTTTTGACTTTTTATCAACCCACCACATCTTTTGCGTAATGGCACGATGCCAGGTCTAGCCAAAACAGAATTTAAACTTTGTGGGACATATTTGAGTGCTATGCAGGGAAAACTGTCGCATTCGGAGGCAGTTTTCTTTGTATATTTATCCATCCTTTGTGTCAATAGTTTTGAAACTCCGACTGAATTGCGGCTGGAATGGATCATCAGCCTCCTCAAGTACTAGACTTCAAATTTTTCAATTTTTTTTTTTATTGTTTATCTACGGAACACCCAGGTAAAATTTTCAAAGAAAAGTGTTTGGCTTCGAATATGGCTTTTTCAAAATTTCTCCACGCAAGCGTTCCAAATATTTTGAGCACGATTTGTGTACCGCATTTTGTTTATCTTACCGGTGGACCGTGGTTTAAACCTCAAAAAACGTGATCAAGTTTGTCTCAAAACTCGCTTCCAAATAAGTTATACGAATTTTTCGTTTTTTGAGGGTAGTTTTTGAAAAAAATGTCTTTTACACATGTTGTTTCAAAAGATAGAGCTTTGACATCTTCAACGAAGTTTCTTATAATTTGATGATCTACAACTTTTCTGAAGGCGTAATAGTGGAAAAATGATAAAAACAAAAAATAGAAAAATTATCTCACTTATATGTAGGTGATTTGATCAGGAAAAAATTTACAATAAAATATGCTCATTTCAAAATGATGAAACATTGTATAACATGCCATAAAGCTATTTTGACATTTAAGCATTCCAAAAGCCCATGATCACGTTTTTCGAGTTTTAAACAACTGTGCGAGGGCAGCTTTTTACCTTGTAGAAGTTAAGTCAGGCCATTTTATTACTGAGCTATACATGCAAACCAGTCAGAAAAAATGATCGTTTTTATCTTTTCCCTCAATTTTCGAACTGCGCTTGATGAAACCTCTCACATTCCTTAACTTCATGGAATCAATCATCTTCACTTTTATTCCAAATTCAGCTTTTGGTATTGGACGCTATCTCAAAAACCGCTTGACAGATTATCACCAAAATTTTTAATTCGTATACATTACATTACCAGGAAGCATAACTGAACGACCGTAATAGGTTAAATTCCTAAAAAAAAAACAAATTATTTAAAAAATATATTAAAAAAGTAGCTACACTGAAAATTTTATCAATTTCCATCAATGTATTCAAAAGTTTATGACAAAACAGAATGTTGCATTTTTTTCGAATCCACTCCTTTGTTGTTTAATGAAATGGGTGTTTTTACATCATCCATCAACGTGGATGACGTGCCTACTATGATCATCAGTCATTGAAAAGTTCTTATAAGAATCAAAACACTTAGGAAATTCAAAGGAAATTCAAACAAGGGAATGAGCAAACATTTTAAATTTTTTTCACAAACTTACCATACACTAATCAATCATTGGTACCCATGCATTCAGAGATGAAACTGTGCGAGATGCTTTCAGTTTTACCGCACGAGTCAGCGAAAGATCATATGTTTTGTTTCCCAATTGACGTAGAACAAACACGCATTTCCGACCTAAGTCACAAAAGAGTTCCCTGAGGATGAACCGAATCTCCTTCGCATTCCCAGCAGCGGACGAAAAGACAAGTCAGGAAACGCAAGAAACAAAGCGCGAAAGTGCAAAGATGCTAAACATGCAAGTCTCGAATAACAAACATCTGTTTTATTTATACTCATTCTTGTTGCCTCTTTGCCGAAAATCTTCGTTGTTCAGTAGTATCCCCAAGGAGTCAACAAAAGAGAGAGGCGGCGAGGGGGGAGGTTATTCTCAATATGTCAGTGCAAAGATCAGCTCTCTCGATCTGTGGTTTTTTGAAGTTGGGAGGCTGAGGAAGTGGGTGGTGGAACACGGCTAAACAAGCGCGACTGCGACTAACTGCGGCCCTGTCTTTCCACTGTGTTGCCGGTCGCTCAAACAACTGGCATACACTGCATTCTTTTGTCTTATTTTGCGCGCTGCCGCTGCTGTTGTCATCTCTATGAAAGGGGAACCGAGTGGAGTTGCTCCCTCGAGACACCCCAGCAGCACCCAGCTCCCCTTTTAGATATCTGCACGAACATTCGACTTCGACATTAGGAGGAGCAGCGGCATCGTTAGGAGGAACTTATCTTCTTTAATTTTGCAGCATCCGGGGCCGGGATGGATGTGGTCTGGACCGAGCTGCTTTTCTAGGTTTTTTTGTTGTCGGTTGGAAGTTAAAGCAGAACGTGTTCATTTTCGTGTTTTTCGATGGTTGAAATCAGTCTACTTGGATCCTAATTTTTAAATGATAGTAACATTAGTAATAGTAACTCCGATTATGCATGGCTTACTGGAAAACACGAACAAAAACATAAAAAAAATGTTTTCTTTTGAAAAGCCCGTTGAGAAATTAGAAATCAGCCGAGTAGAAAAAAAAAAGAAATTTAAACAGTTTTTTAAGTGACTGTCGTGACTTTCTTTTTTTTAAACTTGATGATCATCTGGACAATCGACACGCCCTCTGTGCGTTGGCGTCTTCTGTCGCGTCCCATTGGGGCATTTGTTCAAGCTACCCACCTAAGGCTTTCGGCAGTCGGCGAATATTTGTTATTGTTATTGTAACTGTTACCGCTTGCAAAGTGTTTGTTTGACATTTTAAATATGTTTCCGTTGGCAGAAGAAGACAGGAGGCAGCCAGCAGTGGAAGATCTGAAAAGACCATGACAAAAGAAACAAGACAAAGCGCCAGCGTCGGAATGGAACATGTTCGGACATATATCAGCATGATTAAGTGCTAATTCGAGAGACGCGGCGCATTATGGGATTAGATGACCGAGATCAACTTTTCGCTGGGTCGGAGAACCGAAATTGGGAACTGAATTTTCATTAAAAATAATTAAAATGGGATTCACACATCATTGCTTGAGGATTCCATGAGTTACTGCGATCACGTTGGTTACCACCACCTGTATTCTTGGCCCAAACAGCCGGTTTAGGTTTAGACCCAAATCTGGACTAAAGCAACCGTCCATTATATCAGTATCAACTCAACTATTTTAGAACTGGTTGGAGAATTGATCTAAAACTGATGAAATTCGGATCCAATTTGACGGAGTTCCAAACCGTTTGACAGATAATGGAACACAAGTGGGGTTGCCAGTTTTTTCACTGGATTGGATCCAATTTCATTGGTCCAATTCTTGTATAAACTAGACCCAAAAATAGACCACGGATACAGGTGCTCTTACAGTACAGCAGGATTCACATTTTCATAGTCTTATCACAGCATTCTAAGATTCAAAGTTATTAAAAAATGGATGCGATTTTTCATCTTTTTTTACACAATTAATGAAACTTTAAGAGGTCTGTAATAGTTAAACCCTTTCTTTAGCAAAGTATCATTCCAAAAAATTTCATAAGGTTGTAATAAGAATTGGATTTTTAAGAAAACCTACATATACGGTATCTACTTAAGAAAGTTTCAAACCGAATTCAGCTGAACAAGATCATTCCTCATTGCAAAAGGTCAATTAATAAAAAAGAAAATTGCGGAAAAATACCTTTATTGTATACCTTTCTCCAATTACTAGTTTAGTTAAGTTTAGTTTTCAATGCTCCCGCTGCTAACTCAAGTATTCACTATTTAACACTTAAGAGCCCAAGGACGAAAAAGTCGGTAGGGGAAAGTAAAACCTTCAAATTAACATATTTATCTACATTTTGAGAAAAACACGCTTTTAACATGAAGCATGAAAGAATTTTTGTGAAACTACAAACTTATTTTTTTTCAATCAAAGCAATCGAAAACTTCACATATAATGGTACACACATAAAAAACCACCAAAATGAATCGAAAACTTCCCTTGAGGTCCCTTGAGAATTGAAGGGAATCTTTCGATTGCTTTGATTCAGTAGAATTTTTCTACCAAGAAGACTCACAAAGAGCAAAATTTACTAACAGATCGTTGAAGGTTTTGATACTTTTTGCTAAAACATTTTCACATTTAAAAATTATGCGTACATGAGCTAAAAACAAAAACTTGTCTTTATTTGATTTCAAATTCAGTTGGATAAAAAAAAATACACCAAATTTCAGTTTTAGAGTAGATAATGATGAGGAGGTGGAATAAGAGGTAAAGAAGAGAAATTTTACCAATGTTTTCCATTTCCACTTTGAATGTAAGCGTTAATCAACATTTAAGCACAAGAAGATTTGAAGATTTCAAAACAGATTTGATTGAGATTTTCTTATGAGTGAGCTCATTTCATAATATGACAACCCTAAATATTGTGTTGTCCATAAAATTAGAGAAAAAATTCCTTAAAATTACAGCTTTGTCGTTTGAAAGAGATCTGTTTCTTGTTTATTTTAAATGAAATTTTTCGAAAATATTGTCAGAGAAACAGAAGTTTTGCTAAAATCATCAAAATGCTCGTTAGCCCGCACGACAACTTTTATTATAAAATCGTTTTCTCATAAACGGAAAGCGATTTCAACATAAAATTACTCCAATTATTTGTCTGCTCATGTTTACATATTTGTTTGTCTGTTCTTGTTCACATATTTGTTGAAATATTTTACAACATCAGCATTCTTCTTAATAGGCTCATAGAGCCTGCGTTGAGCGACCAGATATTTACTATACATTACTATACGAACTTTTAAGCTATACCTTTTTAGGATGCCAGATTTTTTTTCCACACGTATTCGGGCCGTACAAATCCGGGATATTTTATCTTAAGTTACTCATCAAAAATATAAAAAAAAACTTGAAAAAAATGTGCATAAATATAAAATTGTTTTCATCACAATTTGTTTTTTTAAGTTTGATTTGAGAATGAGAATAAACCCAGGCAAAATTCGAGTTTTCCAATGAAATGCGAACAACCGGGTCAGACCGGACTTTTTCCGATTTTTTTTAATTTAATATCCGGGCAAACCCGGATAAAACCTATTTATACGGAAACCCGTCACTTCGACGGGAGGAAAAAAAAACAATACTATAGAATATAAGTATAATACAAAGAAGTTCAAGTTGACAATTTTGAATCAAGAATGAACTTTCTTGAAGACCGTTATTTAGTAGTTTTGATTTTTGCGAAAAAAGTTAGAGGAGGTTTTAATTTTTTTCTGCCGTTCTTTAGAGTTAGAGAATTTCGAAGCACTATATAAACTAAAAATATATTTCTTATAACTTTGAACCATAATTCAAAACGAATTGCGATATTCTGCAAAGTTTGCTGAAAAAGATAAGATCTTAACCATTGACGCCAGTTAGTTTTTCATCAACGCAATGTCTCCGAAATTGAAACAACTAATCCAAATCTTCAAAAGGTTGAAAATGGTTGACGAGGTGACGTTTTTTAAGCAATAGGTTTTTTTACTCATGTAAGACTTTTGAGACTTATTGGTTTCATAAAGTGAATCAAAGCAATCGGAAGATTCCCATTCATTCGACCACGGTAAAAGAAAAATTCAGATACCGGAATTTCGATAGCAACTTACTATCTTCTTCAGTTAGCGTTTTCGATTTGTGTTTGTGTTTTAATATTTAGTTAGGATAATGTATTCAGTTTAGAATTTTCGATTCAAATTATGATTAAAAATGGAAATGAAAAGCTGTTTATGCAATCGTCGTTTAAATTAGGGTTTAAAATTTGATTCAATATTTTTGAAACTCATACGCATTTTTTTACATTTATATAAAAAAAATTCCGAATATCAAAAAAAAAAAACTTTGAAATCATTATGAGTTTTTGTTTCATATTCAGATTCGATGTTCCAAATAAACGAATTTCAAATAAAAAATCATATTCGAAGTTCATAAACTTCATTAAAATGCAAAATTCAAACAAAATCAAGCTTAAAAAAGCGATATAGATTCATCGTTCAAAATTTTATTTTTTAAATTTGCAAATCGGATTAGAAATTCCTTATATCAAAAAAGAATATTCATTGAGACCCAAAACATCCGAATTATATTTATGGATTCATGATTGTGGGCTCTGAAACTGATTTCAATTCTAAGCTCATATTTCTGAGTTTAGAAACCGTTCGAACAGACGATTCTTCTATATTTAACTTTGCTTTGATCACATCCCTTCCCAAAGGGAATCCAGATCTTATTTACCTTCCCCACTAACAAACCACCCTTCCTGTGACGACCGTGGAGATTTAGAGGTGTATTCGGTCTCTAGTAGCAACGGAAGTCGAACTAACTATCCTTCCTTTCCCCGATGAACCGTAAGGACGTGGCCGGCGCCGTTATTGACCATATAAGATAAGGAACCTTCGGAACGTGTACACAGAAAATGGTAAGCTAATCCCAAGCCCCATTTATTTGGATCTATGTACAATTTTGATGGTTCTTGTTAATCACGGAGTAGCAACTACTGAAATGTACGGTTTATCTAAGCTCAAGCTAAGCTCAAGCTCGAACAGACGATTTCATTCTTTTTTGGACGGATGTTTGTTTGGAAAACATCGTGATCTATGTATTCTTGGTTTTTTCTTTCATAAAATCAAAATTTATCACAAAGAATGTTGTATATTGATAGTGCTTTTGATTTTGTGAAAGAAAAAACCAAGAAAACATTGACTACGATGTTTTGCATACAAACATCCGTCCAAAAAATAATGAAATCGTCGGATGGGCTAAAATGAACCTCATTTTCAAACCGGCACCATTTTTGATCGCGTTAGTCAGTTTAATAAAACTTAGCCAGGTAAGAAATCAGTTGAGGCCCTCAGGATCAGAGGGGTGCAAGTCAAAAATAATCAATTTTGAGTTAAGAATATTTAAAGATTCTTCTTGTTTCAATGTACATCTGGTGCAAAACTCGAATTTTTTTTATAATTATTTGAACACTTTTTCGATTAAATTAAAACTAAGGCTATGATCATTTCCGGGCACTTTATTTCGGTGATAGCTACGTTAATAGAGCTTGGATATGTAAAACTTTAGCAGCATTATGTTGGTTATGATAAGGACTATCTTGCCTATTTTTGATAGATTTTTAAGTTAACGTGTGTTTGAGATATTTACGATGCAAAAAGACATAGTAAAAATAATTTTGCACAAATTTGCTCCTTTTACGCATTTTGCGCCTCGAAAATTCTTCATTGTTGACTTGAAAGCTCATGAACTATTGATTTTTTCTGATTTTTTTTTTTCGAACCAAATGGTTAAGAAGTATAAGGAGCCACTTTAGGATCCACACGAAGTTCAAACCAACCATCGCATGCAACCCTTGATCTTAAATATGGCAAAAAGTCTATGGTTATATGGGAATAACTGAATGCAGAATCCTTAAATAATGCAAAAAATCCATTTCCGGCAGGCAAAAAGTGTTGCCTGACTAGTAGGCACCAAGTAAATAACTAATAATGATCAGTTCCAAAGATCCCAATCTGTGCATCTGATTTTTACGCAATATGACAGATGTGTTCTGATGGACAAAAAAATTTATGTTAAAACCGGATTTAAGAGATCAAATTCTTCAAGATGCCTACTCATGAAAAGATTCTTACCAGATTTCAATTAGTTTTTCCAGTGGAGTTTGTGTAAAATATCATGATTTTGCAAAGGTTTTGCTTCGATGGTTAAAAAAAATAAATCAATACATGACTGGAAAAAGTGTGCAAAGATAAAAAAGAGATTTTATGAAGAGATTTCTTGAAATCATTGATATTTTTTTAAATATATTTTTAGTTTAAATGTCATACTAACACCTTCATTTCCTCCATAGAAAGTTTATCGATCAAATGAATAGATTTTAAAATACACACGTTTGTAACTGCCCGGATACTAAATGATCATAGCCTTAATTGCTTTTGTAATTCCAGATCGAAAGTGATATCCAAATCAATGATAATTTAATGCACTTTCTCAAATTTCGTCCATTACCTTTCGGATAACGGGGAACAAGCTTTTTTCTTGCTTTTTTCCTGCTTTTGTCCAAACACGCAAACTTTATTTGCGCTTGTAATCCAAATGCTTGTTGTTGTTGCATTTCATTTTTGTGCATCAATATTTCCTCGAGATTAGGCGCGAATCTCAAATGCTTTCAAAAAATGTTAATTTTTTTAAAACTTATAAACGATTATGAATCAGAGTAGGCTTTCCTCGCTGTCGCACTTTGGAGCTGTAAAATCTTTACTATCAAACAATTAGTTATAAGAACTTCCGATATATAATAAAACGCGCTTTTAGGATTGACTCCGTAATTGCTCACGGCTTCGATAAGACTGCTAGTCTATTTTATTCTTTTCTCTTGTTCAGTTTCGGATCGCAATCAATGCGATGTTATCAGCAGACAATCATACAGTGTCTCTCATAATTAGAGACACCTTAAGGATACTACAGGAGCAACACAGTTTTTCCGCAACCTTAAAAATAACATATATTTAATAATAGCCGGGTTTTAAAAGTATGAAAGATTGTGAAGTTGACTTTTTCTTACCTTATTATATAAATTAATATTGATTTATTTTCCATTTAAAACCGAAATATTGGAATATTCCTTTTGTTTTGGAAAAGTACTATGTGCTTTGGCGTTTAAATCCATAATATCGACTTTTTGATCACAGCGCCCCCTGAGAGTCGTTTCAAGCTGCGAAATGCCAGAATTTTTAAACACATACTTGTTGAAATATTAAATAACATCAGTATTCTTCTCAATGGGCGCATATACCCTGCTTCTCCTCAAACTCAAACATCCAAAAATTACTTCACATGGTTTAATGATACGTAGAAAAATACAAAGATAGAAATTTCATTACCTACCAAGCATTTTCAGCCTGCTTCAATTTTTCTGCGTACAAAAATATGAGTTGCTATGGTGCTCAATTTGTGTTTTGTTTTCTTGCGAGTGAAAAAAGGTCCCGATAATTGAAATGTACTAGATTCATTGAACTTTCAAATGTGAAACATACCTACAAACGAAAATCAACTTTTCATATTTAAAAAATGATTCCAATCATGAAGATAGTAAAATTTAAAAAATTATTTCATGATGGAATTGAAATTAAAATTTATTTTTAAATTTATTATTCTTTAAATTTATTTTCTTTTTAAAGCGAAAATATCGTTAATCTTATTAAGAAAAAAAAATCGCAGTTCTTTAAAAAAGGAACTTCTGGTAAACGATTTAAACTAGGCATTTTATTAGAGATTGTTTTTAGTTCATCTGGTTTTTTTTT
This sequence comes from Uranotaenia lowii, assembly GCF_029784155.1. NCBI lineage: Eukaryota > Metazoa > Arthropoda > Insecta > Diptera > Culicidae > Uranotaenia > Uranotaenia lowii. Next base: position 5,456,987 of record NC_073692.1, on the reverse strand, counting down.
TCGGCTTTCGGGAATGAGCTAGTTGACGCCAGGAGCTCTGGGCGATCAAATATTTTCTCCTCAGCTTATCAGTGGAACAAATTCCACGTCACGAATGGTTGCTACATACTTAACCTGTGGTCGGAACAATTTTTTGTCTGTATTTTCAACAGCTGAAATTTCAGGACAGAAAAACCGCTCAGGAAAACAACTGTCAAACGAGCCTGTAGGATCGAAACGGGTTTCTCCTGTAATTTGCGGGAGTTTCGAAATATAAACACTGTCCTGAATTCACGGGTTTAGTTCGAGTTCTTGTGCACGCATAGCAATGTCATCCTAAACTACAGGAGAATGAAAATTAGCCCATGAGTGTTTTGAGCGATGAACAATCGATTCCAGGTATCAAATTTAGGGTCAGGAATCGGCGAAAGGGGTTACCTATATTAACTATTCTCAGAAAATAAGTCGCTTTTAAATAGGGGAGAATGAGGATACTTGATCCCTGGGGATACTTGATTCCTTAGCTATATCTCGAAACTGGAATGTCTTACAAATATCAAATGTTCTAGGAAAATGTGCCAAAATGAGCAAAATAACAATGCTTGCAGTTTAAAAAATTTTAACAAAATAATTGTTTGAGTTATTAAACTTTGTTTGAAAAATTTCACAAAATGTAACTTGAAGATCTTTTTTCATCACTTTAAAATGTTCCTTACATGGGAAAATTATGAAAAAAATATTTGTTCCAAAAGATCAATCGTTTGAGCGTAAAATGAACTTCATAATGCCATATTTTCAAAGTAATGGAAAACTCTCAACTTTTTTCAGGAAAAGTTTTCTAAAATGTTGATTATGGGTACAATTGATCCCCTAGAGTTGGGTATAATTGATCCCCCTTCCAAACGGCATATTCTTCTTCTGAATTGATCGTTATGATTGCTGATTACGAAATTACTAATATTTATCCAAAAACTAATATTTATCAAAGAATTGTCTGAAGAATAGAGCAAAAATAATTAATTTTCTCTTAATTATAAAAAATAGCGCCTTTAAGTATGCAATGTTATTAGCGTTGAGACAAAGTTATAGAATTTTCTTTATATGTCTGCTATAAATTGTGAAATGAGAACAAACATGACCAAAATAGTCAATTAACATTCTATCTAGGGGTTTTGTATGATTTTTAAACAAGGATTAGGGCTTCCTGAATAAAAGATCAAGTCTCCTTCAGTAGGGGATCAAGTCTCCCCTAACTTCAGAAAAATCGCAATTTTTTTACTCCCACGAAAATGCTTCTAGTTCATCAACGGGTTCAAGTATCGTTCTAATTTTTGGAGCATAAAAACTTGAAGTTACAAGCTATCAGAAAATGTCAAAGACGGCGAGTTGCTATTTTTTTCCAAAAAGATATGGTGAAAATAAGAAAAGGGGATCAAGTATCCCCACTCTCCCCTACTGTTTTATATTTTAAGAATTTTTTTTCGTGAACATGCGTTCCAATTATCTTACAAAAACCCAAAAATTAAAGTTTGAAGCGAAAAAAAGTTCGTACGGAATCAGCTAGTATTAAACAAAAACTTCGTTCTGAATAGTTTTTAAAAGAACTAAATGCACTCATTTGTAATTCATTGTTCCAAAAATAATCTTCGAATACAATTTGTACCCTGTTAACCTGCGGCGGCAAAAAATATCACCTTAAATTCAGTTAAAAATTCCACCTGTGCACCAGAAATCAACTTTTTTTTTCCTACTCAGTCACCAAACGGCGATCAAACGAAACACATCGATCATAAGCTTGCATTCTCCATTCATCATCGAGCTGAAGCTTGACTCGGCCCGGCTGGCACGCCTAATGAGTGGCATCAAATATTTAAACGATTCCAGCTATTCCCTCAACCGGTTAGCCGACATAAATCTGTTTTTTTTTCTTCCCCCGACTGCCGACAATCTTTTGCCAGTATCACATCACTTGTGCGGCCCATATTAGGATAAGAGAATACTTAAGCGAACATAGAATTACCGTCGGCAAAAATCAATTTCCTTTCCGGATGCCGGACCAATTCCGAATCACCGTCTTCCTATGGATAGCAACCTCCCGCAGCATCCAAAGTGCTTAGCTCAGCATTCGTCACTGATAATCCTTTTGAGGTTTGAATCACTCGAATCGTTCACTGTATTGCTTCTGTATCTTCTGGTGCTGGTCACGAATGACATGACTATCACTCAATCATGACGACCGATTCCGATTTCCTACTTCAATTTCACTTTTCAACGCCGGAAATCTCACCAGCAGCATGGCAAATCTTCAGTGCATCAAGCATTAAGTAGCACCATCAACATCACCACATAATCTATCATCAAGAAGCCGAAACGGACACTTCCTGCCTGCCGCCAAAAGGTTCGTTTAGTAGTTGGTTTGCCTCGTCCACCAGCAGATTCGATGAGACACCACCGCACCTCCCTGATCCCGATCGAAACGTTCAACCAGGACCAGTTGAACGAGCATATCGGAGCACAGCAAAGCATCCGTCCGTGCAACCGTTAGTTATGATTCATTGACGTGTACTAGATACTCACGAGCCACGACACACATGTAAGTGCGCATCATATCGATGGCCACCCCCTCACCCCAAGCGACAGGAAAATTCCCCGTGAATGAAGATCAACGCGCGATCGCGTGCGACGGATACTGCAAAAGTCACTTGGCACGACGCGTCCGAATTTGCCGAATATCAACGCCTGGAGAGCACGCCGAACGATCCACCAAGTATATCTGTACGCGATCAACTCACCGAAACGAATGAGCGCTCAGCTCCCCACAGACAATACGCAAAGCAAAGCGGGCGCTAACCGACGGAAAATTAAAGGAAAAAACCGCCTTTTCCCCACTATTCTTTTTTTTTTTTTGCTTGCTTGCTTACTCTCAGACCCATTCAAGGCAGCAAACACGCCGAAAGTGGTGAGAGAAAGAGAGTAGGTACTCTAATGATCATTCCTGCCAGATGCCAGAAAACCGAATCAACCACCCACTCACCCACCCATCGCGCCTCTCGATCGCTTGTTGCAATTCGAAAACAAACAACCGATCCTCACAGTCACAATGCTTGTGTGCAGTTGACAATGATGCACTTGCTGCTGCGATGCGATCGTGAGATGCGTTTGCTTTTCGCTCTTTGCTCTCCATCACATGCGGGGAAGCGAGCAAAAACCAGACCATCCAAGGAATCCATGAATCAAACCAATTGCTCTCACAAGAGCATTCAATCCTAATGGTAAGAAAACCTGGAAAACTCAGCAAGCGCGCCAGATGCAGAAAAACAGTTGCGGAGGTAACGTCGTCAATCCAATAAAGGAAAGTGTTCCTAAATGCGCCTAGCGAGTTAAATGTGCCTTCCGTCGTTTGAAGAAATGGCTGACAAGACAACATATCTAATCAATGCATTTTGAGGGTGATACGCTTTGAATATAAGGCAAGAAAGAATTTTATGAATTTACTCACTTAAAAGAATTTATAAAGGTTTTGATGAAATATTGTCACTCGGGTAGTTTTGTTTTCTTATTCAAATGAACTTAAAAAATAAAACAAAAATAAGCTTTAAGAAGGTTTCATAATGATCAGAAAGTGTTATATGGGAGTGTTTTTGTATGCCCCCATCATGTTTGTAAAATCCTAAAGTAACAGATAAAAGAATGAATGTATGATTTTTATCATTGAAACTTCGAATTTGAGCTCTAATTAACATCTTAAGAAAGAATGGAAGATCTCAAAACAGATTCTTTAAAGTTTTTCTTATAAATGAACTGCCTCCATAATATGGCAACCTTAACTATTGTTTTATTTTATTAAATTATAAAAAACATAAATTTTTTTTATAAACTTCAGCTTTGTCGTATGAAAATTATCTGTTTCTAGCTTTTTCAATGAAATTATACAGAAATATTGCCAGAAATGATGCCCAAAACATAAATCGGCGCATTTAGCCCACACGTTTTGAGGTTCGGCATTTAAGACAACAGATATAATTAAATCGTTTTCTCGAAAACTGCAGGAGATTTCAACATATAAATTACTCCAATGCACAGTAGGCCGCCGCAAAAAATGACTATGCTCCCATATGTTTTTTCGATGTCTTTTGGGTCACCAAGCATCAGTGTAAAATTTGAGATGATTTGGTTGATTCCTGAGTTAGCGCAACGCGTTTCAATTTTGTATGGAAATTTGTATGGAAGAAGAAATTTTTGCACATTAAATTATCAAGAAAATTCAAATAAGCTTGAAATGAAGTCGGTCTTTAATGATTGGATTTGACTATTCTTAAGCTTCATTTTTTGCTAACATGACAAGCAGCTAAGAATTTCATGAAATAAGTTATAACCATTTCAAAATTAAAAATCTGAATCCATTCAATAGTATTTAAAAATTGCGGATTTTGCTTGCAAGGGCTGTTAATGATAGCGTGTAATATTTTTGCAAAGATCATATGAATCAATAAATTCTCTGGTAATGCAAAGCAGTTTTTTGAGCTTTTCTATTTCCATCCTACGGTTACACAGCTTGCAAAAGGCAGAAAAAACGCAAAAATTATAAAAAAAAATTGAAAAATATTTTTTTATAACATCGAATAACTTTTCCGGGATATAAGTTAGGTTTTTGCTTAGTTGACATGAATAGTACTGCAAGAATCAAGGAATATTTTTCATCCAAAGTTAATTTTTTTGGAACTCTTAGTACATCTCTGGTGATTTTTGAATGAAAAATTTTGTTTTCCCATACAAATTTCCATACAAAATTAAAACTCGTTGCGCTAATTCAGGGCTGAATGGATCGCTTCCAAAATTTTTATTGCTATTCCTGCCAGCAAAAACAACAGAAAAAAAAGTTATGGGAGGTGTAAAAATTTAAGAATTTGAAATTTCCATACAAAGCTTGCAGCGGTCTCATGCACAGTTGCCCAGAAATGAAATTTAGCGAGAAACAATTATTTGCGTCTTTCCCTTAAGTTTGAGGTATTAATAACGATATTTCAATGTGTGGGTATTCTATCTATGAGAGTATGCAGAAAAAAATACAAAAAATTATTTTTTTAAAGAGGTCATACTCATTTACAAGGACATCACTTTCACCGATAAGGTCAATATATAAACTAATTGACTTATAAAAGTGATTTCCATTTTTTATCAGTAGTGAAATATTAAAATTTATTTAACTTCTTTAAAAAAAAATGATAGTGTAGGATTTTATGCAAAAAAGGCCCTCTTGGCAAAGAAGGCCTGACAGCAATTAGCCATAATTAAATCGAAATTTGACATAACTTTGCAAACTGTTGCGGACTACGAGATTTAGATCATAGGAGGCAGTGGCAGATTTGAATAAAATTTTCATTATTGCGTCAGACAGAGGAAAATTTGCACGTGTTTTGCTAGTACGAATAAATCTAGGGAAAGCATCTCGGTCCCTAATTTGAAATTACCCCAGCGGAAACCTTTGTGTTTGTGTTTGTGTTTGTGTTTGTGTTTGTGTTTGTGTTTGTGTTTGTGTTTGTGTTTGTGTTTGTGTTTGTGTTTGTGTTTGTGTTTGTGTTTGTGTTTGTGTTTGTGTTTGTGTTTGTGTTTGTGTTTGTGTTTGTGTTTGTCAGTCACCGAAACCTTCACCCAAAAAAATTTGCACGTTGCTGCTACGTGAAAAACTACATAATTTTATCCAATTGATTTTCACTTAATTTGTACGAAAAAAATAAGTAAATGCTTCCCTAATAGGAATTTTTCTCTATGAACGTCACGTGCAACTTACGTGAATTTTAAGTGCGTTCAACGTGTTATGAGGATGAAAGCTACGTAAAATGTGTTTACTATCGAAATGATATTGGTATCCTGTCTACTATTTTTTTCGTTTCTTCGTTTGAAAATAAAATGAAAACAAATTGAATTTCATCATAAATAAAATTTATTTCGAGATCATTCATAACACTGGCACGACACTAAACTCACGATTTAATAAAAACACAATTCCGGAACTTCTTTCCTATGAGTTGGTTTGTTGAATCCTGTAGGAGATGGAAAATATTTAATGATCAAAAATAGAATCATCAAAATGATAAATAATTTACCTTGTTAGGATCAGACGTTTATACGGGCCGATGTGGTGCTTAGGCTTCTTCTCACGGCACTTCTTGTTTTCTCCACGGGTTTCTAGAAGCTTTCTCCGAAGCTGGAAATATCACAAAGCGCAGCTTAGATTGAAATAAATTTCAACAGGAAGACAATTCACACTTACCACCTTGCTCCCGAGGCTCGGATTTGTATTTGGGACCCGCTGGATGTCCTGTGTGGTGTACTGTTTGTCTTCTGACGCTGAATGCTCTTGAGCTGCCGCATCCAACCAAAATCAAGATAGCTAACCACAGGCTTGAGAAAATTTCAAAAAAAAGGATTCAAACCCATCCATCTAAAAATCACGTGAAATTCATGTGACGTTTATATGGAAGAACAGTAGTTACTACAAAGCACACGTAGAATCGAGCCATACAAGCTTAGTTTACGTGAAAAATCCCGTATAATTAATTTCTAAATTATTTTGGGTGTTTATCTTTCGCTTATTCATACCTGCAGGGATGCCAGGTGTTGAGGATAAAAAAACTGGGCAATTGGGAAAAAAAGTTTGTGTATGTCTGGGCACTAGGAAGATCACAAATTTGATACCAAACAATAATTTTGCGTGTGAGCGAGGGGGGGGGGGGCGGTGGTGGGGGGGTTTGTTAGTTTCCTTTTGTATTGTGGTTATTTTCGAGTTGACAACCAAAAAAACACAGTTTCTTACCACGTAAATACTATACCGATCTAATTTAAAAAAAAAATTTCAATGAATGATCGATGACATACCAGTGCATCCAAAAGACATTTTTAGTATAATTTGGATCATATCCGGTACATTAATGTATCAATTTATTAATTTTTATTGATTTCATCACTCAATTTTGAAATTCTGTAAAATCTGGGCATTCTGAGCAAAAATCTGGGCAACATCTGTGTCTGATCAATATCTGGACGAAGGGTCAAAGTTCTGTGTTTTACAGACAAATCTGGGCACCTGCTGGGTTGCCAACCCAGCATACCTGTCATAAATTTTCTATACTTTTACTGGGATGTGTTTGTATTTTCCTATCGCGTTTCAGCTTATGTTTCAACACTGCAATTTTTCCTCTTAACTATCGTGAACGGCCCTAATTCTGCGCAGCTCCAAACTTTCCAAATCCGAGCTACTCGCACGCGAAGCTGGCAAAATCGCTAGAAGTTGCCAAATCAACCGTTACAAATGAAATTAAAGTGTTTGGGGAACGTTTGTCGACAGCCAGGAAGTCTGGATCGGGGGGAAATCGAAAACCGGAAGCAGCTGAGACGACAAAGAGAGTTGCCGGTAGTATCAAGCGAAACCCTAACCTCTCTCTCCGAGATGCCGCAAATAAGCTGGGTGTATCGTCTACAACCGTGCATCGAGCCATAAAACGAGCCGGACTATCGACCTACAAGAAGACAGTGACTCCAAATCGCGATGATAAACAAAATACGACGGCCAAAGCGCGATCCCGGAGGCTGTACACGACGATGCTGACGAAGTTTGACTGCGTGGTAATGGACGACGAAACCTACGTCAAAGCCGACTACAAGCAGCTTCCGGGACAGAAGTTTTATACGGCAAAAGGAAGGGGAAAGGTAGCAGATATTTTCAAGCACATGAAACTGTCAAAGTTCGCGAAATATCTGGTTTGGCAAGCCATCTGTACCTGTGGCTTGAAAAGCAGCATTTTCATAGCTTCCGGGACTGTCAACCAAGAAATTTACGTGAAAGAGTGTTTGAATAAACATCTGCTGCCTTTCCTGAAGAAACACGGTTGCTCCGTACTGTTTTGGCCGGATTTGGCATCTTGCCATTACGGTAAAAAGGCCATGGAGTGCAGGCCGCCAACAACGTGCAGGTGGTTCCCAAGGACAAGAACCCTCCCAACACGCCAGAGCTCCGCCCAATTGAGAAATACTGGGCTAAATATTGTCATGTTGAACCTAAAGAAGACCAAAAAAAACTGCTAAGGACGAGCAGCAGTTCAAGGCAAACTGGCTTTCTGCGACGAAGAAGATGGACAAGGTAGCTGTACAAAATCTAATGGCAGGGGTAAAGTGTAAGGCCCGGCAATTCGGATTTGGAAAAGCGGAAGCCCAACTGAATATTTTTCCTGAATTATATACTAATTAAACTTGAAAAAGAAATTTAATTTGATTTTTAAAATAAACGATTTTCCCGATTTACACGCGTTTTTACCATGTTTTGAGTAGGGTTTGATCTGTGGGTGTATGCACTTATGAAACCAAATCATAATATGTCAATATTAAAACCTGCACTTTGTTTCCATAAAATCATAATTTAACAAAACTTTCAAGGCCTAGAGCTGGTCTGGGTTGCTGCTGTTCCAGAATGGCTATTGGAAAATCCCACCACCATTATTGAGTGCTGTCACCGTTTGCCATTATTGAGAAGCAATTTTTCTTCACCCCACTTGACGATGCAGAAGAAGAAAGGAAAACTAACGGCACTCGGGCAACCTGACTGTATGTAACCATGGGCAACAATTGCCGCGTCGCCGCCGCCGCTCGGGTTTTGTTTCCAGTTACGGACCTTTTTTCCAATTATGGCGCTCTCAGTAGGTCGACTGTGTGTAACTGCAACACAACAGCAGCAGCAACAATCGATCCTTTAGGGAATTTGTTAGACAAACAACAGCGGAAAATTTACAATGAAATTAAAAACGACCCGCGAGAGTCGCAGTTCAATCGCTCTCGAAACCTGTCTTGGCTAGCTGGCTGGCTGGCTATGCTGAAACAATTTCGTGCCCCATGCGCAGTAGGCTTCGCTGGATTTACGACCATAGCTCGCGACCGCATCTCGCCTCGACTGGCTTGGACGATCGATCGACGGACGGGTTAATTTTCTCGCACTGCATTTGGTGCAAAGTGCATTTTCAGCCAGTCGCAGGAGGCACTTGTTTTTCGTTTCTATGCTGTGTACAGCTCTATAGGCAGAGCGTATGGACGCAGCGAAGGACCTCTTATGTTACTAAACGCCATTTTTGCGTCGCCCTGCACTATGCAGCAGCAGCAGCCAACTGCGATGGGGCGACGATTTCGACACAGCAACGCAAACTCAGCAGATAAGATCTAGATTTGTATTATGTTTTTTTTCGCTCTCTCTCTCTGCTCCGTTTGGTCTTGCCTGCATGTTCCGGGAGTCGCGTGAATGTCGCTGCAAGAGGACTGGCCCAAGAAACAGAGGGTGGGAAGGGAGAAAGTGCGTTTGTAATATTTTTCCTTCTTCACCTGTATCTTCACTTCTTTCTTCTCGAGTTTGTTGTTGTTCAGGAAGAGGACGACGACGACGAAGACGCGATATTAGATTAGATATTGCAAACCTGCGAAAAGCTGCAATTGACCGAAAGAAAGGCCGCGCAGTGCGTATCCGTTTGTATGGGTGCCTGTGCAATTCCTCCAGCCCGGTGCAATGCAATTCGATGCATGTTGCGGAGATTGTTTTCTGCCGTCGAGATGTTGTTTGGGATGCTGTGTTACAACCAGCACGACATAGCTCTTCTATGATCTAGTAGAGAGTTGGCCAGAAACCGGACCACAATCGCCATGAATAGTTGCAAATCTTTCAGCAAGTGATGCTCTCCGGATTCATAGGGGCAAGATAAGCTAGCGGCCTTGTTGCGTTGTTCCTGTTGCTGTTGTTTTTGTCGTTTGATGATGTTAACCAACAACTGAAACAATCATCATTTACTGCAGCCATCGTCATCGGCATTAAAGAAAAAAGGAAAAAATAAACATCAACATACCTATTGGAATGAAGACTCAACAGACCGGTAACGGGCAGCTTATAACGACGTGATGCATCTTGATGATTTGCCGTTAAAGTCATAGTAATAATCATAAGATGAAAAATTATGGGCATAGTCGTTACCGCCACAGAGAATTGTGATTGTTTTTCCTTTTTCACTCTTGGTCCTCAATTGGAAGGCTTAACTGAATTGGCAAGGATTCTACTTCTGGAAAAACGAATGAGCCTTTTTATAAAAAAAAGTATTTTTCGTAAGGATGTAATAAATTTTTAACATAGATCTTTTCTATTATATGTATGTATATACGGGAATGGTTTTTTAACGTTGGAATCATTTGTCACCAAATTTGGCACATACACTTATTCCAATTTGATCAAGAATGGAATGGTCGAAGGACACTTTTCAATACGAATGTCCTTTTTTCAACACTTTTTCTTCTAATTAACCGAATTTGTTTTTCGTCTTCATGGTGTGTTGGGGCTTGTGATATAGCTCAATTGGCAAGTCAGTTGTCTCCTGAGCCGGTGTCCGCGAGTTCGAGCCCAAGAGCAAACATCGAACAAAGTTGTTGTACCGGATAAGTTCCTCAATAACTATCCGCCAACTGCAACGTTGATAAAGTCGCGAATGCCATAAAGATGGTGAAACGACTATAATCGAAACAAAAAAAAAAGTCTTCATGGGGTAGGTATCACGCCGTGAAAATGACGTTTATTTCGTAATATCGGTTCCGAATATCGCTGATTTACGAATGTGCAAGTTTATTTTCGGATTTACACGGCTGAGCAATATACGGTTCGAAAGATCTTGACGCGACAAGAAAAAGTTACTATGAGGTCAAGAAACTCTACTATGGGAGAAAAAAGTTACGGATTTAAGAAGTTATACTATTTCGAAGGAAAGAGGCCATGAGGCTGAACTAGCGGTGGCAATGGCGGGCATGCAGGAATGTGTTAGAAAGAAGTCTAACATCCGCAACGAGGTCCGTGAAGAACTCGCCAACGTGATTGCGATGTTCGTCAAGGCGGCGAACCGAGCGGTGGTGAGCCTGCTCACTGTATCGGACAGTAAGAGGAAGAGACGCGGGAAGAGGAAGTGGTTACTCTTCTGCGTGCGGAAACGATTAGGCCTTAAGGTCAAGGCCTTATTTGTACAGAGCAACGGCGAAGCGGAGTTTGCCGGAAACGGCAAAATAAAAAGAGGTTCTCCAAGGTAGACGAGACCTGGAGCCCCAAAAAGCGATCCTAAGGTTCGGCAAGATCCGGGTGATAAAGGAGGTAAAGGAGGGAGGCCAAGTTCCCGAAGCGCCAACTGAGTGGCAGACAGTTGAGCGCAAAAGGAAAAACGCCACAGCCAAAGCCAAACCCAAGTCCAAGCCCAAACCCAACCGGTTCAGGGACAAGGGGGAGGGGTTGGTGGTAAAGGCACCTGAAGGTATAGGATAGGATAGGCTGGTGGGCCTAAGAGGGGGCGTGAGGAGACGCTGCTGGACACGCTGGACAGACGGGCTGGGCACGCTCAGCGAGATGATCCTTGGGCTCCGACGTGGCTTAACCGTCATAAGCGCGGGTTATAGCGAGCTCACCCAGGAGATAGTTGGTGAGACGGCGGAAATCCGTGCCCTGAGCACCATGGTTACGGTTAGGATCAAGAATCTCGACGAGATAGCCACGGATGTAGATGTCAAGATGCGCTGAAAGATCTGTGTAAAATCGGACCAGATTTCGGTCAGGATGCGGGGAGGTCCACCCAAAGCCGGAACACAGGTGGCGTTCGTAAAACTTCCGGTTGCGGCAGCAAATGCAGCACTTAAGTGTGGACGGGCACAAATCGTTTGCTTGTAAGATGCGCTCCAAGAGCTTGTGTCTGGCTCACCACAAGACCGAGATGGTGCTGATCATCAGCCTGATTTCAGAACAATCAGGGACGATTGCAGCTGGAACGTGCGCAATCGAATCCAAGCGTGCGATTAAGTTCCTGGGTGAGTGATGATCGACGACCGGCTTTACGGCCCACATCGACTACGCCTGCAAAAGAGCAGCAATGGCGACAGCAGCCCTCACGAGGGCCATGTCGAACAACTCAGCGATCCGCTGCAGCAGAAGGAGGGTCCTGGCGAGTGTGACCTCGTCTATTATGCGGTACGGAGCGGCAGCCTTGAGCTGGCAGTGTGATCTGCAAAAGCTCTGCAACGTGCAGCAACTGATAAACCTGCGAGTCATCAGCGCATACCGAACGGTGTCCTTGGAAGCTCGGATTTCTGCATGACGCAGTGACTGGTCACGGATGCTTCATGCAGTACCACCATCGGTTTGGACACGTGGCCTCGCCATTTCTCCCAACCTGCGGTGACACAGTTGAGACACCAGAGCACGTCGTGTTGTACTGTCCGAGGTTCGAAGGGGTACGCACTAACATGCTTGCCGCCTGCGGACCAGACACGACAGCCGACAACATCGTGCGGAGGATGTATGAGGATGCCAATACTTTGCGCGTGGTCAGCGATGGGTTCACCCGAATCATGACTGCCCTACAGAGGAGTTGGAACCAGCACCAGCCCGCGACCAGTGTAGGGTGACTCGTTCGTCGGTTAGCATCTGAGTATTTTGCGTCCGAACCTAGCAGTCGAGCATACAATGATAAGACATTACCTTCTGCGTTCGCCGAGCTGCCTAATACGTCACGTACGTGTGTAAGATATCTCCATCGTTACCGTCGCGGAAAATCCGAGTGGATCGTGCCCTCTGCGACGGACGCTGCGGGGATAAGACGTGACCTTCCCCGCAGTCGAACTCGTGGGGAGAAGAGTATTCACGCCGCGGAGTATTCTCGGAAAGAGTGGTCTCACGTCACCGTCGGATGAGCCACTCGAGCCGGAAGGATGACATCACCGTCGGGATTCATCTGAGTCGCAATCGTAAAAGATCCGTACGTGTGCTGTGACAGGCATGAGTCTAGGATAAGCTGCTCTCGATCCGACACACGGTGAGCAAAAAGCCCTAAAGTTGCCAGCCAAAAAATGGAGGAAGACCGGATCACGGTCAAAGAAGAATGCCTTTTTGGCGGGAGGCCTTCGAGTAGTGTACGTCCGATCGTAGCAGTAAAGCATACAAAGATAAGACTCTACCTTCTGCGTATGCCGAGAACGTTGTGTAGGATATTTCCACCGCCGGGGAGTATCCGAGTAGAACGCGCTAAGAACGACGGAAGCTTCGGGATAAGATTTTACCCCCTTCACAGTCGAACTCGTTGGGGGAAGAGTATTCACGCTGCGGAATACTCTCGGGTAAAAAAGTCTCACGTTATCGGTGGGTGAGTCAATCGAACCGGGAATCATCCGAGTAGTTTCGTAAAGCCGTGCTTTGAAAGGTGCGTCTCCAGGATAAGCTGCTCTCGATTGGCACACGGACGGGCAAAGAGGAGAGGGCCTCTCGCCAAGCCAAGCGGAGCCAAGCTCTCGAGTCGTCAGAGGAGAGGTCATTGGTCTCTTGCAGTGGTCTCGAACAGAGGCGGAGCGCGCGATATTCGTGAAAACTAAGCGGGTCTCGAGTTACGAGTAAAGGCCGGACCTCGAGTCGCCAGAGGAGAGGTCCTTAGTCTTGAATCGTAACAAGGAGCAGGGTATATATGCTGGGTTACTACGTATAAACGAGTATTGCCGCTATTAAGCCTACTCTCATTCTGATACCTGATGGTCCCCCCCCCCTCCCCCTTTGTTACAGGTCCCGATGGGAATTATGGCTTTATGGCGTAGGGGTATATAGTATCATAAGTCACCAATTGCACCCTTGGACCCAGAGTAGCAAACTGGGGGGACGCGGTGGCTTGCCGTGCCTTGGAATGCGATCCGTAAACAAGATTTACCACCTGGTTGATAAACATATAAAAAGATATCTTTATGATAGCATAAGAACCATCAATGGTTCATATTTTACTTTGAAATTGTAAACATCTTTCCATTCAATTTCATATCGAAGAAAGATGTATTCAGTTTCGAAAATTGCAAAAATGCATAATCAGATGAAAACTGCAGATGTTGAACAAAACATATTCTTCACAGAAAACTTGCAAACTGTCCATAATTAGCTTATTGTTGGTTGCAAACTGTCCATAATTAGGTTATTGTTGGTATGGTACGCTTAATTTACCCAATGAGCTGCGAATAATTTAGAATAAGGTTTTGAGAAAATCTTCAAATCAACCCTTATTAATATTTTTGCATGACACTTTTTGAAATTTAAACTCATATTATGAAATCAGAGTTATTTTATTATAGTTATCATATTTGAACAATCGGGTCACTTTTTTCCATCAAGAGAAAACCAAATAAATTGTACACCATAGCAACATACATAATTACACGCAGAAAAGATCAAAAAGGTTTAAATTACTATGCCGAAAATGTAATTTTGAAATATTTTCTGCGTGTTTTGAAAGTTAAGAAGTAACTTTTATAGCTAAGACACGAATCTCGAGTTGATGAAAACGGTATCCAGTGTTAAATCAGTTCATCTCTAATTAAAGTCTTATCCGTGATTATTTTTTTTTACGCTAGTGTGTTGTCCCTCAAAATTGTCGATAGCCAGTATGGACTTAAAAAATCAATACCAAGGGATGATTGGATCATACTCATCACTGTTACTAAGGCCACAGAGAACTAAGGCGTCAAAAAGTTCGACCGACCGGAACACTCGATTTGAAATGCATGCCATTGTCGTAACATCATCATTCATATAACTGATCACAGAGACTAGCACTCTGGATTCGTTTTCTTCAAATATATTTCGTAATTAGGTCGAGACTATCACCCGACCCAAACAAGGATTTCAAAATAAATTTTGCGTTCGAGACTAGCACTCGACGTTGACTTTTCATGATCAGATCTCAGAGACTTGCACTCTGGTTTCATTTTTTTTTTTCATAATTCAATTGTACCTTTCGAGACTATCACTCGACCAAACAATTATTCTTTTAGTTCACTTTCGAGACTAGCACTCGACGCTGAGTTTTGCCACGCCTTAATAGTAGCATCGTAATACGGCGCACCATTTGCCACAGCCGATTTCAAATTCACCTAGCCAACCTTATTGGCGTAATATTTTTCGTCCATCCAGATTTTGATAAAAGTAAACTAAATCTCTTCACTTACCAAACAGGAGCTTGCACTGCGCCATTGTCGTAACCCGCGATGTCACTTTCGAAGAAACACCACCAAAACTTCACCGAGAATAATCGTTCCGAAAAAACCGAACGTCTTTCCGTTCCAAAATTAATCAACAGAATAATCATTTTTTCTTCTTTTTTTTAAACGTTTCATGCACGCTAACTTTTGGCTACCCTTTAAAGGCGTAAAATTGACCCGTTATTGAGAAGCTCCATTATCTGTCAAATAAAGGGTCATTATAACGGATCAATATTACCCTTTATTTCGAACAAGTAGCGAACGCTTCAAAAAGGGTAACTTTGGAACTTGTCATTTGATACGTTACTTTTTCCATCGAACTGTTTTTGCAGAAAGATTGTGGTGAGATTTTTTTGAATTACAAATTCATATTTCTTAAATATTTTGCTTATTTCATTTTCATTTCAAGCATAACATAAGCACACCGCAATGGAGGACCGGTCAAATTCAAATCGAAAAAAGTGGATTCAACATGAATTGACGTGGTTAAGAAAGTTTTCGGTAAGTTTATTGATTTTTGTTTTTTATTTCAAATTTTGTCTTTAATCATCTCTCATCTTATTTTAGGGACATTACACACGATGGAGGAACAGCAGTATCGGCCTAAAAAGCCCCTGAAAAACATCAACATACACACAACCCAACACAAAAAAAAACAATCCGGTGCCAACAAGTTATTAATAGAAAAAATTGACTGTCATCAAGATTAATTAAAATTATAGTCTTCAATTATCGGTATTTGAATAAACAAAATAAAATATTATTCATTTGGTTTGATTTTTTCCCTGCGAACGAAATTGCTTTTAGCTAATACACAAACTTCCACCAAACGCAAGCTTTTCAAATAAGGGGTAATTTTCATCCGCTACAAGCGTTATCATGCTGAGTACCCCTTAAAGGGTAAAGTGACTTTATCCGTTAAAAGGAGTTCTCCCAGTCTTATCGAATAACGGGTCAAAAGTATTCGTTAAGGGGTAGCCAAAAGTTAGCGTGTGTGACCCTTGCACGCTAACGATTTTTCCAGTTCATGTTTGTGTTTGTGTAACGCTTGCACGCTACAGAATTTTCAACTATTTTTGGAATTGAAATAAACTTTAAATTTAAACTTGGGTAAACAAGTTGCCAACAAGAAATGTTTTAATATTTACTTCGTTTCTAACTTCATAGTAAAGCGTTCAACTGTATCTATTTGCTCAGTTCTATTCTCTACAGCCATTTAGTCAAATAATAAACGATTTTAACCATTTTTGTTGTGTCAGATTGCAAAATCTTTTTTTTTTTTCTTCAAATGTTTGATTGTAGAATATATTCACATGATGGTAAGAGGAAGTAGTCCAAGCGAAACTGTCGGGGAAAGTTGGATTGCTTGATTCCCTTTTCCTGTTTTCATAATTTAACCCCATTTTTTTGGTTGCAAAACTCTCTGAAGCTTAGTTTTTTGACTATAAATAATTTTTGTTCAACAGAAAACTTTATCGCTGAAAAAGATGTTTTGACATTTTTTTCACAACATGAATAACCACGGAGGCTAAGAAACATGACTTTTAGTAATTTTATGATTGTAGTTTTTACACACTTCATCATTTTTGTTCTGAGTATGTCTTAAAATGTTTCCAAATTTAAAGAAAAAATTACAAACGAAAAATATTGAAAGTCATATTTCTTAGTCCCTGTGGTAATGTTATTTGTGAAAAAAAGAAGAAAAAAATCCTTCAACCATAAAATTTTCTGTTGTATAAAAGCTTTATTTTTAATCTCAAAATAAGCTTCTGTTTTTTTTTTCAGCGAAAAAAATGGGGTTTTCCCCAACAGTTTTCCTATAGATACGATAAAAACAGGAAAAGGGAATATAGTAATCACACACTCCCCTACAGATTTGCCTGGATAATTCTCTATCTATCATTTGAATGATATCTTCAATCAATTATTTAAAAATATAAGGATTTTGCAATCTAAAGCAACAAAAGTGGGTAAAATCGGTTATTATTTGAATAAATGGCATGCATTTCAAATTGAAATTTCCAGTCGAACTTTTTGACGCCTCATTAATAACGGGTGTTAAATAAAAAATGAGAATGTTTTTAATACCTTTCAGTTACTCAAATAAAGAGCGTAAAATTTTCTTTCTCCAAGAAAATGGCTCTTTGGGCTCCCTAGAAACAGTAGGCATGTTTGGTTTTGCTAGTTTGAATTTAGTCAAAGCAAAGATGGCGTCGAAGCAGCACGTGCTCCGCGAACGCATTGTACGGTTCTACGAAACGCATTTCCAGCAAGAAAAAAATTTAACGGTGCAACATTTTAAGGAAGAAAATGTACCTGTCAGTACGGTATATCGTATCCTGGGTTCCCTGAACGTAGAGCGGAAGGTCGGTTTATCTCACGGAAGATTTTTTTGGCCCAATAATGTTTTTTCTCAGCTCATCAAGATCTTTCGAACCATATATTGCACATCCTTATACACCGGAATAGCAAGTTTCAAATATTTTTACCCAGTCTCTTTTTTTAAGTGTTTTGATTTTTTATGCACCTTTTAGGTCAGTGATTCTCCAAATGGAATTACTAATTTTTGTTTTATTTCTATACAAACTTGTTCAAAAACACTCCTATGGGAGACGGTGACCTTCAAAATACCAAAACAGGGGGCGGTGGCAGCACGACCCCGCTGGCAAAGCAAATCTTCAGCATATCTATTTCGTTTTCCGATAGTAGTTTTGTTCAAATTCATGTTGAAGAGAGCTTTTCTTGATCTGCATAACCCCAACAGCACAAGAGAATTTCACCGTCAAAAGTTTTATCTTTCGATTCAAAAGTAAATCATCTAACAACATTCAATAACCAAATAATTCTTCGTTTAATTTTATTCCATTATTGTGATCTTTGTATTTTACACCTGCTAACGCCAATCACTTCCTAGAATAAGCTATCAGCAGGCTTCTAAAAATGCGTTCAACATGCGCCGACCTTTTCTTTAAAAACTCCCGGATTTGATTTGATAGCGCACTGCATGAGGCAATCGTTGTCATAGGTTCTCCCGTCACTTCCACAAACGGGCGAGTTTTCGTTAGAACACCCACAGTTAGCGTTAGCAAATGCTCCACCAAGGATCAAAAGCACCACTAAAAGAGCTAAGTATTTCATGGTGTTGTTAAAGTTTCGTTGTCACACCAATTCGACTACTGTCTGAAGCACGTGCAATCGGCGGTTATTTAGTACGACGTCGATTTTAATCGGTCGATTGTTATCGGGCTCCGTTGAAAATGTGTACGAGCCAAAGCGAATCTATTTAGAAGAGGCTTGTTGAAAAATTTAGGTTTGAAGTGTGACAAAACTTGGTATCTAATCGATATACAAACATTCTAGTTCAATTTTGGAATTTTCCATTGGATTTGTCGAAATAGTGATTCTATATGTGAACTACTGATCGTTGACCAGGATTAACAGAAATTTATTAAAAGTTGAATAATGTTGAATTCTTCATACACAACTTTCTACTAAAAAGTGCTCATGGAGTTTAGGCTGATAACATTTATGTATTTGTTGCGAAGTAAGTATCAAAATTAATTCAGAAATGCTTAAATTCGGTTTTTCTGTACCTATAGCTAGGAAAGGGCAGCTTATTTCGCTTTGTTCGGACTAACCTCGTGGAAAAGAGTAACAATGTGGCTATGTAGGTCATGGCATACTACGATTGGTTGATTCTAATCAAAGGATTTATTGCATTATTCCATCGTGTCATACACTTTCCAAGCTCATCAACTTTCCAAGCTCATCCCGCACGTTTAAAAAAATTTAGTAAACTTTTTTTATACTTAACCGTCAACATTTACTTCTAGAAGCATCAAACTAGACTGGGAGAGCAATCTTTCTAAAATATAGAAAGGTGTCCGGAACACCTACCAACAAACAAAACCTGCCAAGGTACCGTTTCTCGGGGAGAACATTCATTTCTCATTAAAACATTTCAACTATGCATTTCTAAGGCCATTATTCTTCCCGCTGTAGAGGACTTTAAACGCAAAAAGTGGCGCATCGCTTAACGAGGCTTCTTTCGATTGCAGGAATAAAATGCAAAAAAATAAGCCCAGCCGAGCCAATAAACAAGTTCTCATTAGCCCGTTCGGGAACAGCCAGTCGGATCGTGGTGGTGCTGGACTCATCCTCCTCGTTTTCCAGTTGTTAAAGTTGGAATGAGAAAAAAATATACACACACATGAGCCCACCTCCTCTTCCACTTAACCCTTGCCTGCGACTCATAAGCAGAGAAGAAGCGCCCAGCAACAATTGCGAACTGCATTCCTGGGCCCTTTTCCGTCACCTCTGCATCTCGTTTCCGTTCCATGCCACCCCGCTGGTAGGATGATTCGAATTTTCAATGTTCTAAAAACCGCTTAAAGCATTTGTTTTAAAGTCGTCACCTAACTAACTTTCATATCGATGGAATGAAATCGAAGACACCAAATATCGATTTCACAACGTAGCAAACATTGACTTTGATCGAAGTTATTCTGCTTTGTCAATAAGATCTGTAGTTCAATGAGTACTAGATTGAAGAATGAATATGGGATCGGATTGAACCACCCTAGCACGCTCCAGCTAGTCAGTGGCGTCCTCGCACACACTTCCTCGTCAATTTAAATGTTGCGCGCGTGAAATGAGTTCAACGAAATCTGCATGCTGGCCGCTCCATTAGGCAGTACAACATTTGAAGAACGTTCCCGGCTAACCAACATAAGTAAGTGAGCGAGGTGTTGTGGACGAGTTGGAGAAAAACCTGCCTCAACCAGATCGCCAATGCGACGCGACGCGGCCACTTGCCATGAAGGAGCAACAGCGGCGGCCCCGCGTTTATCCAGGGCCAGGATCTAATCCATCGTCTTGTCATGAAATAATCCCGTTCGCAGCCCGAGCGAAATGATTATCTATTTATAAAAGCAGAAAAATGCATTTTTCTGATCTGTTGTTATGTTTCCTCGTTTCCCTCGTACTTCTTCGATGACCCACTCACCCCTTCGTAGGGGAACTGGTTCGGGAAATCCCTTCCCCGAGCGTCCTCGAAATAGATGGTCAGCAAAAGCCGCGGACAACGCCGCCCGGAACGGATCGTTCATAAAACGACGCCGTACCATCAGCAGGTCGCGTTCGAGGGATGCACTCTTCACCTGTTCGGAGTTGGCTCATTTGTTTTTATGTTAGCTGCAATTTGTGGCTTGGAAAAGTTTTCTTCAGTATGCCCTTTCCAAGTGCCTGAATTCCAGAGAGGAACGGGTTTAAATTTTCCTAAATCAAAACTGCTTAAAATGAGACATCAACAATCTCTTCTACCAGAATAAATTTAGTTATCTATTTGAAGAAAAAAAAAAAACAGTATGTTTTTTGCTTAAGAAAAGCAGTAAATAACTTGCTGCTCCAATTTGAGAAAATAACAACTTCATAGTGTCAACTTTAAGAAAAGGAGTAGGCGTTGGATTAATTGCAACGCACGCGTTTTTTTCGTTCGTGGAATTATTTATAAAATTTATTCTTTTTTTTTTAAAATCAATTGAAACTCAGATTAATGGCTACCATCCGACGGAACTAGAATAAGAATGTATCGTGGCTTTTAAAGTGAAATTTTCAGAGGTGTTCACAGTTTAATGTTTTTGGAATTTCATTCGCAATTTCAAATATCCCACAGATCCTGGAGTATTTGTGTTTTCACCTCGGAAAATTGTGGAAGTGGTCAAGCGTTGTGGAAATTGGGAAATGTTGAAAAATACAAAACATTTATTCATGCTTCCCTTCACGATCGTATCTGTTCGCCCAATCGGCCATTTGAATGAAACGGAACAAAACTCAAATTTTGGCCTCAGCTCTCAAACACATCAGGAACCAAAGCTAAGTGATATTTTTTTCATTATTTATCATATTCAAATTTATCAAACTGATGTTGCAATTATGTTAGTTTTTCTGTTAATTTTTATTCATTCTGGCGAAGATAAGTCAAGGCTTGCTAAACAATAATTTTATCATCATTAATGGGAATGATCTAAAGTTTTCGAAATGTAATCTTTACAAATGTATTTCGTTTTTGTGCTTAGGCATCTATAATCAGCATTTACTTTATCTTAGTTACATTAATGTCAAAACTGGTTTATTCGGAGCCAACGTAAAATTTATTCAATGAAAGGTGTGTATATGAAGATAATTTTTTTTTCATAAAAATCTTTTGAAAATTTTACTTTTTTCAAAGCATTTTATGGAGATTTTAATAATGTGTTTTCTGTTTTATCTATGTTTCTTTTCAAGAGCGAGCAATCCAAGGTCCAAAGAGCAAGCCAAGGTCAATTGTGATTTTCTGTTTGAAATAAGCTTATTTCCATCTACTTCAGAAGCAATAACGAAGGACCGATATACAGTGCTCACTATTTTTTGCAAAAATGCTCCCAACGTAAAAAAAAAATATATCAGAGTAGGCGTCGATTGAAAAGCGAACACTCCTGCTCCTGCCAAAAAATAATTAATGATAGAAGAATAATAGTGGAGAATAAGTTAAACTGACAATTTTTATCATTTCTTAACACTGATTATTTCTTTGGTTGTCTTTAGCCGTTGCTCGAGTTCCAAATTAAGTCCGCTGCTCATAAAAACTTTCCCGGAAAGCTGTTCCCGGGAAACCGGATCCATTTGAACGCAAACCGAAGATAAAAGCACCAATCTTCCAGGCGGAATAACTCAACACCCAAATTGGCAATTTATTTAACATTTCTGGTGAGCCCGTTTCTTTATGTTACTTTTTTGAAAAACTTCAATAATACCAAGGCCGTACAAACAGAAAAGGTTTAAGGGGCTGTACCCAACCCATTGAAATTTATTCAGTTCAAATATTATTTTGAAAATCAGATGTGATCAGGGCCGTAGGAAGCACAGACTCATGGGGAGAGACTGAACGACGAAAATCAACCCACTAAAGGAAAATTGTTATGAAAGTACTGAAAATGCATATGATTTTCGTAAATCATGAATTAAACTGTAAAAACTAATCTAAACTTAGATTTAAAAGCAGCTTTTCTAAATCAAGTATCAATAATTCTAAACTGGATACAGAATCCGAAATATTGAAATAAAAATACAATTTTGGAATTCGGAGTCAGAAGCTCTGAAACTAGTTGAATGCTATTCAAAATTTAATATTAATTACTGAATTTCTATGCACAAGTGAGAAAAATTTCAAAAAATTTAGCAGAATTCTGATCTTGGGATGGGTTTTTGAGGTTTTGACATATGATTTAGATTGTTACTCTTGAATAACCTTCCTCAATCATCGAAATTGTATAACGAATTTAAATTTTTGAGTCTAAAGTAGAATACACTAAGGTTTTCTTTACGCGGTATCCGTCGTAAACGCATAGGACTTTGAATATTTTCGCTCAAAAAATGTGTTGATTAACGAGAGCCGTGTAGAAGAATCGTGTCCATGGTAAAAAATCGTGTAAAAAGAAGCCGTGTTAGGAAAACTGAGCAAAATCAACACGCATAAAAAAAAACCTTAGTGTACCTCGCTTACTTTTCTGAGATCCTCTTGGTGGGGGGGGGGGGTTGAAGGGGGGGTTAGCCCCCAAAATTCAAATTTCCCCGTTCCTACGGTCAAGGCCTGGATTTTTTCACTTTTTCTTTTCACAATATCGAGTGAAATTGGCAATTGCGATTGAAGATTTTGGAATTCTATGTATTTTAATAAGAATTTTGTTTCAGAAAAGTTTCACCTTATGACGATAAGATTTTCTTGAAATTTAGAGTTATTGTTTAAGGTTATCATTTTTAATTAGGGAACTTTTTTGAGGGATGGTTTTGCCAATATCATTGCATACAATGGTTTTTCAATTTGTCATCAATGTTCATTTACATCGCTAAACTTGTTGCAATCCAATATAGGTTTTTTATAGAGAGCGCTCAAGCAAAAAATGAGTTAATCGGCAACTTGATATGCCACAGAATTATTCGACTATATATAAGAATAATATTCTACAGATATATGTTGGGGAAAGACACTAGGAATGTTAATAGGAAATAAGCACTTGGCAATAGCATAGTTTATTTTTTTTAGCCTTTAAACTTAACATACTCATGCCTGCTTATGATCTACAATCTTTCAATTGGAACTAATAGGAGTTAGGAAAATATTTTTTATGGTTCACCGCAACACTAGTCAAAAGTGTTTCCCAATCAATTCCTTTTACCCCTCTCCCAAATCAATTTTTTTGCCAGGAAGCATAAAGTAGTTTATCCCTTTTCTTTTTTCCAATCAATCCATTAACTGATAGTTCGTGGCCGGCGCCGTTATTAACGTTAAAAAAAGCATCAGTTTTGTGCAGTGTAAATGAGCTGCTAACCCAAGCACCATTAATTTGATCTCTGAACGAAATTGATGGCCTCGGTCAATCACGGAGTAGCAACCATTGGCGATGTGGAACTTGTTCTACAGAGCAACACTAACGATCGTCGAACTCGAAGTGATTGTTACCATAGTTTGATTTTGGAATAAGTAATGCATACATTTTCAACAACCATGCATTCCGGGTTTTGCGGTTTAAGGTGGATGTGAGTAGTTAATCAACTAATCTACGCTAAGCTAAGCTTAAAAGCTCCCAAATGAACTTTTACTGTTCACCGAGATGCTGACAAGATCTGGATGTGTATGTATCATAAGCATAACAACTCAATACTGTTAACTGTAAAATCAATGAGATAACGAATAATTTCATATTGACCTAACACTTAGCAAAAAAAGAGTCTTGAATCACAACTTTCTTTTAAGTATCTTTCATCACTGAGTGTGTTGCGACTTAGCGAATAGTCGAATTTTGCCAAGGCCCAAATAGTACTAACAAAAGCAGTCCTTAGTGACTACCTTGTGGTACTCCACACGGTATATTGCACACATATTCCCAGCAAAAATGAAATCGTATCAAGAATGATAAATCAAGTCGTTAACAACGGTATTTTCAATTGCAATTCCCACTGAATAGTGAGATGGTTGTATAAACATTCATCTGAAGTCGGTTAAGATCCGATTTCATAGGAAATCCATTATGTTTATAAATTTTAAGACCATTTTGCTCATTTGTTGCAATCATTTTCTAAAGGCTTGAACATCGGTCTGTAATGAAATCGACTTACAGGTGAGGCAAATAAAGCTGCGATTTTTTTAACCTACGACGACGTCCATGGCCTACTGAGTAGCCTACCGAAAGTAAAATTTGACTGGTTGACGTTTCTGAAATATTGAATACTGTTTTTCAGTTAAATCTCAGATTTTTTTTTACCCATTTGAGTTCTAGGAATGTCAATTTTACACTACTTACTAAAACTGCTTTATCTATCTTGTTTCTCAACCGATTTGTACAATATTAATAGTTTTGAAATTCTCGTTGAGCTCCAATTATTCGTTTCTTTTATAGCATAAAAATTAATGATTGTAACTCAAAATTGTTAAAAATCTTTTTTTCACGCTACAAGGCTTCCCAAACTATAAACATTGTACGAATTGTTTGGGAAACAAAAGAGACATGGCGATTTTAAGCGAGAAGTGTCAAATTGTGAGTGGGTTTTTAGGGAGCGTTCATTAAAAAGTAATGATGGGAAACAGGCGAATTTGGGTGACGCAGAAGACATTTTCTATTGAAACGCACCTGAATAAAATTGGCCAAGCCTCCGAACGTCCAATAGTTTCATATCGACACCGTAATGCGGATAAAGGTTATAAAAACATAAATAAAAAATACTTCAGAATTCTGGTCAATACAATACAAGGAACTGATTAATTGCAATTTAAAATTGTACTTGATTCTAAAAATAAAATTGATAAATTTGGTAGCACAGTTGGTTGAACTCGAGCTGTCTTAGCCGATGACAATGAGTTCAAGTCCTTCAGAAAACATCAAACTCGATGATACTTGATTTGGTATTCAATAACAGTCCGCCAACTGAATAATCAAATTCCATTTAAACATTAAAATGAAAATCAAACAAACGAAAAGCTATAACAAATGTCCGCATTCACTCTAGTTCAATTAAATTGCAGGTTCGGGGAAATCGCAGCAAGCCTTTGTCAATCATTTTAATCAACTTACTACCATCGTTATCATCATAATAATACGGCCTCTCTTCATCTGACGTTGGTAGAGCTCCACGTTTGGTATTATAAGATAGGTTAGGTAGGTGGTTGCGTACACATCGTCCAACCTTATCCGTGCCGCAGAGGGTCCAGTCCATATTTGAACAAACGCGGTAAAAATCAACCAGAAACAACGCAATCTAACGCAACGCAACAAACAAGTGTCTCCGCGCGCACTATCCTCGGCATCTGCAGCTCGATAGTTGGTGAAATAATAGAGACACCCCAGCCTGAGTGCCCGCAGCATGGCCTGCTTGTCTTGTCAAATCCCCTTCTTTCCAATGTTAGGGAGGCTTTGGGGACGGACTGCCTAATGCGATTCGCGTGATGCAGGACAATCCGATCCGAAAAAGGGCGATGGGGAACAGGCCGGAGGGGGTGGTAATAACAAATGGCAAAAAGAAACCTATTCATTTCGCAATTGTACTTACTGACCAGACCTGCTGCTGCTCGCTAGTTGGCCAGCCAGCACTAACTTTATCGTGCTAAAATGGTGACGACGAATAGCGACCGTCCAAAAGAAGCCCCTCGGCCAAGCAAGCAAGGCGAAAAAATCGTGGCAACTTTCTCTTTCACGCAATAATTTTTGTTGTTTAGATCTTTGCTATTCATATGTAATTATAAGCTTAATTGAGCGCGTATCTTTCAAGGAAACTTTAGCCACCACTAGGAATTTGCGACACAATCTAAAGTCTTTCCCATCACCTTTCCAACCGGAGCCCAGTTTGCATTCCACGCCTGCTTAGATACCGGGACGAGGACGGACAACTTTAACTAACGACAAACAAAGTAAGGAAAGACAGTCGACTGATTATGGTGTCTATTACAAGGTAAAAATATTACATCAGGATGGTCGGCTCAAGTAAGTGCATACGTTGAGCCTACGGTGAAGGTCTTAGAAATGTCCATTATTCACCACTAGCTGGCAGCACTGACCGATAGGCGGAAAACCAAGTTGTTCTCATCCTCGCGCTTACTTTACCAATGTGTGTGTGTGTCGGTCAACCTGTCAATCGAGAGGTTTATCTTAACCTCACCTGTCAATGGAGGCTAAGTGGCGATAAAAGGTTTCCAATTTCTCTCCGTAGATCTGAATGTGTAAATTTCCAAAGCTGCTCCGATGCACGGTGTAAATGGTTTTTAATTAAACCTTTGTTCCAGCCCCTTCGTCACTCTTCTTGGCAATGAAATTCAATGATCATCGTCATCATCCTGGCCTGCGCTTTGCTCCGCTGAGTCCAACAGAGTCGCTAGAGCTGATTGTCGTTTTTCCAACTTCTTTCGCTGATTTTTTATGGCATCGATTTGTCGGTTCGCTGTGCGGATTCGCCGTTGTTTTTTTGCATATCCTACTGCTGACCCATCCAGATCGCTGCTGATATGTTGAATGTTGTTTTATTTTATTCTCTACTCATCTCCAAAAGGAGTCATAATGCAAAATACACGTGAGAATTCAACCCCTCGTCAAACCTCAACTCCGGATCTCATTCCAGAAGCGTTCCAGATACGAAAGCCGGTTCGAAGGACCGCAACGACGATGAACTGCCCTCGAGCCGGGGCCAGCAGCCGTTTTTATTTTTCATTAGCTGTCTTTATTTTTATTATTCGCCATTCTTTCTCTTTTATTATTACTGCCCTGGCAAGACCGCGCGCCAGAGCGGTCAACCGATCAGATTCGCGTGAATGTCCCGGCGTAAGACAATATCTGGTCGTATAACAAAGAAATAATCTGGTTTCGATTCTTCTTTTGTCTCACCTTCCCTGCTCCAACACTTCTTGGATTGAAATCGAACTAACAATACTTCTCCCTTCCGCTGTGTTGGTTGTTTGAGGGGTTCAACCAACAACTAATTCGCCCGGAGTCCAAATGGAGCGGTGAGGGAGGCAGCAGATTGCAAATTATTTGCATTTGTGTGTGCCCTCTTCTGATAAAGGTGGCACCTTTCTGTGGTTTCGTTGAAAGGAATTTTATCCCTTCGACGTTGAAGAAACGCTTACAGTTGCAAAGTTATTGAACTCTCGTTTGAAATGATGCAGGCAAGGTAAACTTGGAATTGAAATTTAAGACAGATAGATACCAAGTTTCCCAATAGTATAGGTATTGAATTTTTCGAAGAAATGTCGAAGAAAATATTTTCAATCATAAAAATTCAGTTTAAAAAATGCTGCTGTCGGTAGAAAAATTTAACCCCTAATATCTGAAAATGATCGGCACAAGAGGATTTGATCAATGAATGGCGGAAGTATCATTGTTTTCCTGCAATATTTTTGTTCGTGTTATCATAAAATGTCGGCAAAAGTGATTAAAATTCAAATTATTTTAGATAGATTTTTAAACTTTTATATAGTTGGGGCCAGACCAGAGTGAAGTGATCAACAGAACAGACTTTTTTATCATTTAATAAAAAACTTCAATTTATTTGTTGAATACGACGAAGAGAAATAGTTGAACTCATAGCCGTCGATGCTCATGTTACAAAACCTACTAATGATCTCTTGTTCAAAAAATCACTACCCATGTTCCACAACAGCCTATGTTTAACTAAAATAAAACAGTTTGATTCAGTGACAATATAATCAAAATTGTTGACCAAATTTGGTATCGGTGAAAGAACAACCGCCCAACGTGTCGCATCTCCCATGATAAACAAAGTAGACTAGTCAAATTAGGCAAAGAAAACTCCGACTTAAGCCGAACGCAGTATCTTCTGTGTTCCTTCAGCATGATTGGTCGGCAAAACATGAAACGGGATTGTTTCTCTTTCATTGGCAATTATAAGTGTTTAAAAATTAATCCTATCAATTCCATTCTTCTTGTCGGTTAAACCAATTGCATAAAGCTGATGCAAAATGCCGCTTAAGAGCAGGGACACAGGAGAGGTAGAAGTGCAGAATGATCAATTCGTTCCGCTTCATTTGCTCACATCCAACTTGTGATCAGCTTCGATCGGAAGAGAAGAGTGAGGTGGATTTCCTTCTCTAACAGAAAGCACAAAGGATGCCGCCCTCCGCGAGGTACCGCAAATTGTCAACTTGCATCGATTCTTGGCTCTTCAAGAAGTTTCCCGTAGATGAGTACCGTGCCGTGTCCTTTCACTCCCATCACCCTTACGTGAACCGACCCTAGACGGACGAAGAAATAAACAAAAACAATGCACTAAATCCCTTAAAGTCTGCAAAATTCCCCCCAAGCGTGTAGGTATTTGTGACGTCATGTGAAAGATTCCTCGTACAAATGATAACAATAATTCAACCCTTTGTCATACCAAAAAATACTCCGCCCGAGCACAATCGAAGTAGGCGAAAGTCACGCTCCATCCAACGTCAGCGGAAGAAACAGGCAGGCAGACGAGATTTGCCGCCTCGCTCAAGAGTTCGACAAAAAAGGGAGCCGCCATCGAGTGATCCTTCGCGGCTTTGTTCCGCGGGGGTGTGGACGGATCAAACGGACCGGATCAGCTCGAAGCAGAATCGAAATCGTACACAGAGACCCTTTTTGTGTAATAATAGCAGCCGCCTAATGGACATGTGTATGGCCGTAAAACATTGATACATCATGTTTCCAATTATACAAAAAGGTAAATTATAATAAAAACACACAATACAATGCATTCATCATTCAATAATTGAATTGAATTTAATTGAAGTAAATAAAAATCTACTGCCACCATCACTTGCGGCCCTGATGGCAGCCGCCCGTTTGTTTCGTCAGGGAAGAAGCCGGAAGATTCACGGTCAACCTGGTTCCAAACAAAAGATGTGAGTACCGATTTGGCTGTTGAAGAAGCAGGAGGAAACGAAGAGAAAAAATCTCGTTGACGAAAGAACTCGCGTGCGAGAATACCCAATCCGCGATATCGCGATGCTGAAAAAAGAAAACATCAAAGCAATTGGCCGCCCATCGGAAGCCGCCCAATATGCTTTCCATTTATCCCTCTTCCTCCGCCTCATTGCTGGCAAGTTTTCCTACACTGCCCAATGGAAACAACCGTGCGATCTCGTGGATATTACACGCGGTTTGATATGCAAATAAATAACGATCACATGCGCGCACCCACACAAACACCACCGAAACGCAGCTACTTTTTGGATCTGGCGGGCGGGTGACGAATGAATTGACGATGTCCGACCCCTCGAAATCCCACCTTTCTATCGTCTAGCCCTCAAAAGAGGAGGAAAACAATTTCAAAACAAAAACAACAACAGGAGTCAGCCTGCTTTGATGCTCCGATGCAAAAGGGAAGAGTTCGGGAGGACTTTGTGAAGAATGCATCTCAGTAGACCAGATGGCAGCTCGCAGATTGCAACTTTCGATAGCAATAGAGTCGTCTGGTTCGAGTTGCACAATCCGGGTGACCTTTCACAGTAGGCCTAGGTATAATTACAAATCAGGACCACTGTAGAGCTAACTATTTTCCGCCAATCAGTGTGTTCCAAATTGGCTTCTTCTTTTTCTTCCTTTCTCCAACCGAATAGCGTGATGGGTTTTGGTTTGGTATTCAGCTTCTCAATTGTATTGTGGTGAGCACAATTTTCGTGTATTGAAAGGCTTTTGAGCAAGAGGACAGGCCGACATCAACTCGATGACGATCTATGGCCGCGCGGAAACGACTTTGCGCTTCCTATTTTCTCTTCTATTCAACCAATGTTGTCAGGGGACCCGATAGGACTGTCTCTCACAACAGCTGTAGATAATGTGTAGGCTCTAGTTAGGGTCTTAGAGCGGGGAAACCCCTTCTTGGGTGTAATTTCGCGGAAAAGCGTTCCACAACCATTTACTACGATCATTGTTTCAAACGGAAGCGATAGCACTGACAGTTGAATGATTCCACCCATCCATTTTGACTGCAGATTTAAGGCTTTTATCGTGCCACTTAAAATATCCGATTTCGGATAGCTAAAATCATTGTACAAAACGTGAAAATTTTATTGACTATACTTGTAGGTCAATTTTTATGGATGTCTTTATTACCAAAACTTCCTCAACTTAAAAAAAATGCCGAACCAAATAAGTAAATATATAGAACAATAGACTTAGCCACCCTTTTATGTGTTATGAGCCTACTTGGTTGAATAATTCTACTGAATCGAAATATTCCCTTTAATTCAACCACACGGTATAAAGTTCAGATATCGGTCATCAATCGAAAACGCTCACTGTAGAAAATAGTAAGTTTCTATTGAAATACAGGCATATGAACTATTCTTATACCGTAGTTGAATTTAAGGGAATCTTTTGATTGCTTTGATTCAGTAGACTGAGCCAATTTAGGATCAATTGCGAGTTTCTAAAAAGTTTTTTTTTTAGTTCAAAACTCATCGATGATTTTTGAAGAATATGAAAGTATCGTTACTTCAGAAGTATATCCGAACTAAACCAATGTGTTTATGGAAGTACGTCAACTCCAAACGAAAGTCGAGCCTGATCCCGAAAACACGTTTTTCCAAAACAGCAGTTTCGTTAGAAGGTTAAGCTTGAGATAAAGCTCAGTTGAAAAGTCAGTTGCCTCTTGATCCGATGTCCGCGAGTTCGAGCCCAGAAGTAAACATCGAACACAGTTGTACCGGATAAGTTTTTCAATTACTGCCCGCCAACTGCAATATTGATAAGCATGCGAATGCCATAAAAATAGTAGAATGACTAACGGGTGACTTAAATTTTGGATTTTTTTCCGAGATAATATAGCTCAGATAAAAATGAGAGAGTGTATTTGTTAGCTTCCACTGTTTACTATATCTTAAAATCCCCAACAACTATTCACAAACAAGGTAGTTACAGACCACCGAAAATTATGGACGCAAAAAAACTTCGTTCTCTTTCTCGTGCCTTCAACAACATGGATTCACTGAGGCAACGGGATACCGCCAAATAGTTCAATTATGCTTACCAGTACATTGGCAAGACATTGAAAAAAGTTGGTGTTAAGTACCGAAAGAAAGCAAGGGCCCCAGAATACACCGAGAATCAGATTTCTACTCTTAAATCTCAATGCCGCTGGATGATAAAAATTTATTCCGGAAAATGTTTTGTTTTGGACGACGAAAGTTACTTCCCTCTTTCGAAGTCGCACATCCCCGAAAACGATCGATACTATCCTCCCCACATTGAATACAAGTTCAAACATAAGTACATCGCCATTTCCTAGGAAGATATTTCTAAGCCATGGTTAAAGCTGTCTGGTTGGTTAAATAAAAAACGAACAGACACTTAAGACTAAAGTGTACATCCTTCAAGGATATAATGGCTAGCATCTTACTAATGCTAACACCACAAGCCCACAAAGACTACTATGTGTGCCGTGACCGAGACTCGATCTCATGGCCTCTGGCTTAGAAAACTTAAACGTAATCCCCTAGGTCACGGTCGGCGACCCAAGAACCGCAACCCAACAATTCGGCCTCAGTGTCGCCCATCGAAGATTTTTTTTCGAAACTTTGAGCTTATTGGTTTTCCGACATTGTGCCTTTAATTCCAATAAATCGATCTTCTTCAAGTACACTTGACTTTTTTTCACAACTTCAAATTCAATTTTTTTATTGCCACCCGTTATAATCGAAACAAAAAAAAGTGTTAGAAGATGCTTCTGATTGGGATTAAGAACTTCTCATTTTGAACAAAAAAACGGTCAAAATTCAATCTAAAATTGATCCTTTTTTTTCTTTTATTGTTATAGATTACAATGTGCTCAGAAAAACTAAGTTTATTGCATCTCTAGCTGAAAAGACTTTTCCTAGTGCTTGGAAAGTTGCTACTATCACTCCGATACATAAATCGGGTTACGCTCACTGTTACAACCATCCGGAGTGAAGCACCTTTACTTTGATAGCCACCTTGCCATTTGCTGTCATTCAGAATTCGAATCACGAAAAATGATCAAAGTAACCGCAGGTCTTTGCACACGAAAAATCAGAAGCAGAGCAAGTGTGCTAGTGAATTGTGTGCCAAAGTTAAATTGTAAATCGTTAGAACGAATATTGTTTGTAAATCTAAATTAATTTAGTGAGTTAGTTTAGCTGTAAGTTGTAAGTGGTAGGAACATTCGTTAAACCGTAATTTTTATATGTACTACCATTCAGGTAAATTTATGCAATAGCATTGATAAATTATAACCAAACGTAAACAAATCTTCCCAGCTCACGTGCTGCGAAAGCATCCATACTTTGATAACTCTTTTTGAAAGAATACAGTACACGTGCTACTAACCGTAAGTCATCCATTTTACAAAACTAATTTATAAAAAAAAACGTATTTAACTACACCCAAAATTCAGCCTCTGTGCCAATGGCGTGTAGTCAATTTCATAGCATCATTGGTACAAGAAGATAACGCGACCGGCACTGATTCGATTTGCGCCCACCGGCATTAACCTCCCAGCGTAACCGAACTGCGTATGTCTGAATGAAACAAAATAAAAACGTTTTCGCGTCCCTC
Organism: Uranotaenia lowii; assembly: GCF_029784155.1. Lineage (NCBI taxonomy): Eukaryota > Metazoa > Arthropoda > Insecta > Diptera > Culicidae > Uranotaenia > Uranotaenia lowii. Next base: position 5,424,357 of record NC_073692.1, on the reverse strand, counting down.
CCAATCGCATCACAAGCCGAAGAAGGATGGAAATAAATACAGGCCAACACCAGGCAGCCAGCGAACCGAGCACTGTGCGAGTGAATGTAGCAAAAGCAACAACAAAAACATCCTTCTAATTCAATCAACCGGCAAACACGGCTAAGCTGTGCGTGTGCATGTAGCAAAAGCAACAACAAAAACATTCCTTCAATTCACCGGCAAACAACACCGGCCAAGCTGCCCGGCTTTAGCAGCTGTGTATATGTAGCGTGTGTATGTAATAGCAGGCAGTAAGCAAAGCACAGTTCTCATTCAATGGGTTTCCCGTTCCTTCACTCCCGTTCCCTTTCCCGTTTCCATCTTAAGACAAAGGAATGCATTGAAAGGAGGCCAAACGCCGGGAAGCCGCCGTTGTACGTTTTTTGTGATTGATCGGTAACAGAAAGCCTATGACAAATATACCTCGTCCTGCATGAAGCTCGAATAGTACACTGGTTAGAATGTCGGACTGGCAAGACAATACATTTGGTGATGTGAGTTCGATTCTCAGTACAGCGCTGTGGTTTTAATTTTTATTTTCTTGTTTCTGGAATGAATTATCCAATAGGAAGGAAATCCCATAAAATGTTTTTCTTGTTTCGCTTGAATGTAGTGGTCATCATTTTGGTTGGGAGCCGAGTCCTTATGCCAGTTACGGTTTTTCAAACATACCGTCTTCGGCACAGTGCACATTTCAGCGCATTATCGGCACAGAGATTTGCTAAATAGGCATTGGATTTTTGCAACCTCTTCTATGGGTGTAAATGAAACCCTAAACAATGTGGCAGTTGATGTAGGAGCGTTTCTTTGCTATTCTATCATTTAAGGAATTTATTAACGCCACCGAATAAACGTACATATTGCTGAATAAAGGTCTTTTCAACTAATCGGAAAATTCTGTTGTTCTGTCTTTCGCTCAAGCAACACTCACTGTGTAGAAAATTATCGCCCCATCTCAATTTAAAACTCAATCTCGAAAATTTTTGAGTTCTGATGCAGGAACGATTGTATGCTGCTGTAAAATCGTTGATTTCGGAATCCCTACATGGATTCGTGAAGAAACAGTCGACTGTTACTAATTTGATGCGTCACGTTAGTTTCCTTAGTAATAGCTTAGAGAAAGGTTGCCACGTGGATGGAATCCTCATTGCAAAAAATGGATCGACTAGATTCTCAGCTTGGTCACTCGATTGGATTGCATCATACCTTACTAATCGTCATACTTTCACAAAAATTAAACACGCTCGATCAAGAACATTCGCAACGTCATCTGGTGTACCGCAAGGAAGTCACTTTGGACCTCTTCTGTTCGTAATTTTCGTGAATGACTTGTGTCAAACGCTTCAGTCCGACACACTGCTCTGTGCCGACGATCTGAAGCTTTTCAGAAAGATTGTCAGTGCCGTTGACTTACCTACAAACTGATATCGGACGATTAGAAAAATGGTGCCTCTTCAATGGAATGACGGTTAGAGTAAAAAAGTGTAAGTAAGTCAACTTTTCTTGTGCACGCAATGCTGTGAATTTTGACTCTCTGGATCTGCTTTGGAGAATGCGAAATCTATCCTCTACCTTTGTGTGAAAATCGATTTTGCTGCTCTGAGATTTATGCGTCGTAACACCAAAGACTTCGACGACATTTATTCTCCTCTGTTCGTAGCATTATGGAATACGCCGCCCAGGAGTGGGCCCAGCAAAGCTTCGTAAGGTACGCGCACAGTGAGCCAGGAACCACACTTTTGTGGTGAAAATCGACTGCAAGCCAGAGAGTTGGTTGAAGCTCATCGGTGTTTTCAATAAAGTTTTCAATAAAGTACTTTTTACATGTACTTAGATTATAATCACTCCTCGAAAAATGAGGAACGCCAAACTGCGACTTATCAAGTTATTGCAATTTGAAAAATGTATAATTTTTACCCATTTTTTACAATTATGACAGAAAAAATCTGCAGCCCGAATAATACCGTATTTGTTTATGCCGAGTGTTGCACTAGTGTTGCACTGGTGCACCACTAGGTGCTGTCAAACTGTTTGTTTATTCGGACAGTGTTGCACTGGTTTTGACCTGCTGTTGCACTGCCATCGGGCGGTGTTGCCCCGAAAATTTTGCCAGTGTTGCGAGAGAGCGTGTGAGTGAGTGAGGTAGCAATACACTGGCGACCATTTGTGTTTATTTTTATCGGATACGGTGGAACACTGAACGAGGGGAGAAAACAAATACGGTATAAGTTTTCCAATAGAATATCTCATTTAAGTTTATTTCAATCGAGTTCTGTGGACCTTGGAGTTATTGTATGGCGGTATGTAAGACGACTTTTTCATGTTATTTTTTCAATTATTCAATTAAATTCAATCGGCTAAAGCCATCCCATCGATAAACGTTGTGAACTTTTTAACTTAGTGCACCATCTTTTTAATTTTCATATGTGTAAGCGTAAATTTAAATTAGTGTTAAGCCGTTTTCCTTAGTTTTAAGAAAGTCTGTACGGCTTTCTTACCAAAGACGAACCTAATAAAAAAAAACTTAATTTTTGATTCGGAAAATGATACACCGAAGCCAATTGAGAAAGGATTCGAAAAATAATAAAAACTCATTTTCTTTAAAAACACTTTCCGTGTACGGCATTTACCATCGCCTGCTACGATCCTGCCATTGAAAGCAACTTGTCGACCGTTCGGAGTGCGTGCGTTTCAAAATCAACGTGTAATGTTGCTCACCCTTTTCTCGAAACTCTGACCGATCGAAGATTCCTCTTAATTTCCCTATGTCCACCCCATCAACGGACGCACACGGTTCGCCAGCTCTTACGGTTAGACATCAAGCTTAACTTTACCCGACGAAGGCTCCAGCGAAAAGTGCACCCGGCCAGGCAACAAATAAAATAAAGCAAAAATTAAAACCAATGCGAACAACAAACGCAACTGACTTGAGCCATCTATCGCAACCAGTCGCGGCAGCTTATTTGTGCGGTTGCAATCGCCAGGAGGTGACTTCGTCTCCTTCTCCGCATCTTCATCTTCGTGCGAGTTGCCTGCATAGGTTGCAGCGATCGCGAGAGAAGGTTGATTTTGATATGCGCGCTAATAAAAATTACCACTATCGCCGTGCAGTTTACCAGTCAAGTCCATAAGCAAAGCCTACTCCGTTTGGACTATTGCTCGCTATAGAAATTGCGCTTCTGGCATAAGGCAGAAAAATTATTATTAAAAGCTCAAGAAATGCATTTAACGCGAAATGAGGCGTATTATTGTGGACTTTATTTGCACTACCGTGTGCGTGCTTTTGCCAGGGAGCCATCCCAGTGGACAGTGGCCGGCCACTCTCGTTCATTGGACGCTGGATGGCTGCGAGCGATTTCTGCAATCTACAGCAGCAGTGAACCGTTTCTGGTTTCGGTACGTACAGGCAACTTGCGAAACTGTCCGTTGCTCTGATAGCTTAACCACTAGGTTTAGGCCGAGGCTCAGCGCTTTGTTAGGGAGCTCTGGGCGACTGATGAAAATCTTCCTGCTACTGCTGCGGAAGACAAAATCTTCAATCCAAGTAATCCGATGAAACTGCCCAAGGCAACTTTCGGTACCGTATCGTTTAGCCATCACAGAAGGCCACACAGCCCTACAATAGCTCCCGAAAGATTGATGGAAAATTTACTCTGCCAAGCACAGAAAAACGATTTTCAATCAATCTTCACCAACGTGGTCGATTTCGAAATTGTGAAATGATAACATAACCATAAAATAGAACGGCTTGCTAAAGAGTTGATTCAGACCAACAACCAATGGATGGCCTCCTTTTTCGCGCCAAACGCCATTATTGCCATCATCATCATCCACTGGCAGTCGCCAAATTGCACAATTCTATTCATAAAGCTGTCTTCGCGCAATCGTTTTAACTACTGATTATTTGCAACTGTCTCGTTTGGACTTTGGCGACGTCGACGTTTGTTGAATAAACGCTAAAAAGGCGCATTTAATTCAGCAACTCTATACGATCATACACAAACGCGAGATGGTTAGTTAGTGTTTACGAGCTAATGCACTTCTTGTGATTCGGTGTGTCTGGCAAGTTTATTGCAGATATAGGTAGAAACACTGTGAGGCGTCGTTGGAGGAAAAAAAAAACTAGCTTGCCACCACAATATCACACAGGTCTGGTGGGTCTGATGCAATTGTCACTCTTTTGGAGACGAAATAATCTGCTTACGGTGTCTTGATTGCGACGGATGAAAATAAAAGTTATCAATGCCTAACCACCTTAGACACCTATGCTAGTCCAATTCAAAATAACCTGAACGATTTGTTTTATTTGACAAAATAAAACTAATCGGAAAAACTACTGAACTCTTAACGGTTGAACACCCGTGAGCAGTTATCTCTTATGTTAATTGGTCTCAGAGACCTAAATCTCGTTTGGTTTCAATTTACCCCCAAACCAAGTTGAATTTCCTCCGCAGGTCCTAGGAGGAAACGAAATACCAAAAGCCGAAGCCTACTTATACTGCGAGAACCTGTATCAAACCAGAATATTAAGAATGGGAGACTAACCATAGAAACGCAGCAAGCGGGGCAGCTTTCTTCCTATATCTAGGGAAGATTAATTTCGACCGGGCAGCTCACGGCCTGCTGTTCCGTTGTAATGTAATGTAGGTACATGTAGGTAATGGACTTGCTTTTGTTTTATGGCCTGCTGTTACTATCGCCATTGAGCAGCGTCCGAAACGAACCGGAATGGAATTTTTATCTCTTTCAATAAAATATAAAACCCTTTGTCGATTGTTGGACTCAGGTGACGTGCAAAAACAAGTGAGGAGAAGAACATCTTCACCGGTATTGCTAGACAACCTTTTCTTCCTGAGGACTCTTTCTCATTGGAGGTCTCTGGGAGAGCCCTTAATAAAATAACACGGCCAATGAAAATAAAAAGAATATGAAAGCCGTGTAGCGCCTATAAAGATGAATGAAATAAAATGACAAAATTTCAAAAATTAACAATACTTACAAAGTGCTTAACAATTTGGTAAAATTTCAAAAACATGTAAAATGTCAAAATTGAAAAATTTATAAAAATTGCCAACATGTCCAAATTTTCAAAATTTTCTAAATTATCAAAATTTTTTTAAATTGTCAAAGTAGTCATACTTTTCTAATGTGTCAGAAATGTTAAAACAGTTTGAATTTACAGAATTACAAAATTGTCTAAATTGAGAAAAATATAAATTTTAAAAAATTATCTGTTTCAATTATTCACATGATTAACCAAGTTTAATTAATTTAAAAAAACGGAAAAAACAACATCACAGCTTAAACTGAAGAAAAATTCGAATATAACATAAACTTAAGCCTTTCAAAACGTCCATCTTACATACCGTTGGTTTCGTAATCAGCAGTGAATGTCAGCGCTGAAAAGATAAAAGAGAGAAAAAAGAACACATTATTAAAAATACTTACAATGTAACCCAAGTGATGTACTGTGAGAAACCCGTCCCAAAGTCCCAATGCTTGATGCGTAGAAAACCGAACAGATTAAGTGCCTCACATCCATTAATCAAGAGGCTGGTTGATCCGCGCGAGATGCCTGGCTATGGGGCTTGCCATCATCATTCACCATACAATTTGAATACATTATTCCGCAGCAAATCCTAGATAAAGCCATTGCGGAAAAAGTAGATTTAGCCGTCCTTCCTCGTCCAATCCGACAACTAGTAGGTATTGTATGGAGTGACCACGAAATGAGATGGGAAAGGAAAAACAAAGAAGAGCTAGGAAAAAGCTCACTTTACACGGTCCCGTCTCCTGCCACTACATGCCTTCTCTTTAGAAATACCCGAGGAACCAGATCACGGAAAATCAGTCGGGGCATAGCCTGCAGCATCCACAAAAGAAATGGCTTCACCGAAGATAAAAGAAGAAAATCATCAAGCGCCCAATGGACTGCAGCAAGTCGTTGTCCACCGCTGCTGTTAAGTTCGCTTATCTATGCGTGTCTTCAATTTCTCAACAAACGACCAACGCAACTGAGTAGTGCCTTAATCGAGTTGCGCAGTAGGCCCTGGTTTTCCCAACACGCACACATACACAATCGCCTTAGCCGTTCATTCATTTGTATCACAACATAGGCAGATGTCAATTACTGGGTTGAGGGGGAGAGAAAAGTAGGCTCTGTGGGGTGCTGCTGATGGCAAAAAGTGCCACTCTTCCTAACACGCACGATCCTAATCTTGGGGGATGTGGAGTGGCACCGTTTCCCTCACCCATCTTTGCCCCCTTCTAAAAACTTGTGTTGATTGTCAGGTAAATTTTAACCAGGCATCGGCCGCCCGGCAGCAGCACTTTCGAAGTTAGAAAGGGACAAATCACGCAAACCTGTAACCCCTCCGTCTCGGCTTGTCCTTGCTCGAGCACGCGATGGAGAAAATTGGAGAAAACTACACTCTCAAATAATAGTAATTACAATTGCCATTGTTAGACATTATTGAACGTCCGTACACTTGTTTTTGTTTCTTGGGGTCTTTATTTCCAGGCAGCGATGTTCCTATGTAGGTCCGCGTCTCCGGGAACCGTTGAACTAATAACAGTCCGTGAAAGGTGATTCCAGCGTTTCCGCTATTTGTGGAACCATTGAATGACCAAGCCGAAGGGAGATGTGGACCGGTTTCTAGTGCTCAATGTATGGCGGCAAAAAATCAACAACGAACCTTTGAATTTTCACTGAACAATCAAAGTAACCTGTGTTTTGTTTGTTGGTTCACATAGGACAATAATTTTTTTTTCACACAAATAAATTGAAATAATGATAATTTTCATTGAACAACCTTTGTAAAAAATGGAAATGAAACCGCTCACATTCCTAACTTCATGGAATCAATCATCTGCACTTTTATTCAAATTTTAACTCACTATTAGATCCTCTAGGACTCCTTGAACGATTTACTATATGAAATTTTGATCGAATAGCTGATTTCCAGCTGTTTTTGGGTCTCCCACAGGGACTTTTCTTAACTTTTTTCGATGCCGATTGTCAATAAGTTTCTGTACTGAAAGCTATCTCAAAAACCTCTAAGATGAGTAGGCGTGTGCTGAACCGACGGCAAGCGTTTTTTTCGGCAGCAAATATAATTCCAAAATTTTAAGAAATTGCATCGATTTCACGATTTTTATTATTAAATTCGATTTAATTGACGTGCGTGAGTTAGTGAAACCGTTTGTTTAAAATTTGAATGTCAGAGATTGTATGAAAAAAGTGCTGTTATTCAAGAGTCATCCGCTACTTTCAACATTGGATTGTTGAACGAAAGAGAAGAGTGGGATGCATGGACGCTTGGAATGTGAAAAAACGTTAGTGCGTATAACATTTATTGGTAAAATTCAGGGAAGACGAACATAACATGTTGATAAGTTTCTGTATCAGATCTCCATCTGATCTGATTCAAATCGTGGGATGAGTACCTAATTTTTATTAGCTGATGCGGATTTTGCTGCTTAGATTTTGATGAGCTTGTTCCTTGTACTATTCTTGATTACCATCTGCAATTTGGATTCCAAATGAATCTTTGTGAAGTGAAAATTATGTTGTGAAATTTTGTAAAAAAGTGATAAAAGAATCGATATAAATTGAAAATGGGAAGCAAAGGTAAATAGTAGCAATCGCCAGTATTGAAATTTTTTTTCTTATCTTATTAATATAGTAATGCCATACTGCAGTCTGGTAACGCTAAGCTTGCTACGACCTTATCAGTTCGCAATTCTATGCGGTATAGTGGTTGAAGCCTCCGATAAATTTATTAGAATACTTCATTTTTTGGCGATGCAATTTAAATTTGAAAGAAGAAAGAATTACGATTAATATACATTTAGACATGCTTGACATGTTTTCTGTTTTTTTTTTAAATTTATTATTATGTTGATTTATCGGCCTAGCGGTGAAAAGTGATGTCCTTTTTAGTAGGGACATCTAAAGATTATGAAATTTTTATATAGATGGATAGAAGGTTAGAAGAAATGAAAGATGGTGAAAATGAGCGGGTAGAATTTGTCTAGAAGCATTACCATCACATACCAAATAGATGGTATGTGATCGCTCAGATAAGCTCCCTTTAACTCAGAAACGCATCTATCGATGTTTAAGTCTTCTCAGTTTGTTATCTTCGCATTCGTTACATGCGGGGTTTGCATGCGAAACGGTACGGTCGATAGTCTGATAGTGACCAACCACCGATGCTATGATGTCGTGTTTTTTTATTTCTTTTTGGCCAAAGTTATTTAATTTTATGAAGAGATTAACCACCGTAATTTTTATTTGTTACTTTGATTTATCGATGGTAATGCTTCTAGACAAATTCTACCCGCTCATTTTCACCATCTTTCATTTCTTCTAACCTTCTATCCATCTATATAGAAATTTCATAATCTTTAGATGTCCCTACTAAAAAAGGACATCACTTTTCACCGCTAGGCCGATAAATCAAAGTAACAAATAAAAATTACGGTGGTTAATCTCTTCATAAAATTTATTATTATGTTTTATTGTTGTATCATATAGTCAATGGTCAACCAAGAACTCTTATTGTTAATATTCACTGGGATGCTGACAAAATCTGGCTGTGCACGTATCAAAAGCATAAGCATAAGCAAGTATGAAAGCTGTATCAAAAACCTCTTAACAGATTGTCACCAAATTTTTCACACGTATATATTACATTACTTACTCTAGATCTTGGAAGTGAGAATCGATCAAACTGCTTGAGGACATGTTCAATGAAACTATGTCATTTGATGGGTCAAATATAATATATGCAGCCATATTCTTCAACTTTTTCAATTGCGTTTAAAGTAAAACCCCGATTTTGTCACCCCCATCCTGCATTTTGGAGGGGAATCGGTGAGAGTGATCAAATCGAAGTGATCGTTCAAATTAATTCCCATTAGGTAATCAAAATACCGAAAAAATACCAGTAAGATAACACTAACTTGGCTTAGAGGTTAGAGCGTAAGTCTGCTAAGCAAGAGGTCATGAGATTAGTGGCATCCACAGTTTTTTTTTCTGAAGGTTAATGATTTTAGCATTTAAAGCATACACTAATATTCTTATTCGCTTTCCAGTAAAACAATTGGCTGGAAATTTTTTTCAATTCTGGTTATTCCAGCAATTGATCCGTATTGCTGAAAAATCAGCAATCGAGCTGTCAAAATAGGAACATTTGTTTATTTCCGAAAATTCAATTTGAATGTTTAAATAAAACTGGAGTTGAAATTGTTTGATGTTTCTAGTGGTTTAATTAATTGTGTATGGTGAGTTGATCATTTCAATATTCATAACACAGACTAACAATTTCTCGTTTTACAGTTCGGTTTGAGTTGCCTGGATGAAGATTTCTTCAAAGTTTATCGACGAAGTGAATAAACTGCAGTTTAATATAGTATTCTAGCGTGTAAACAACCAAACCAAAAAAAAACTTTGGATTTTTTTCTCGAGTTAAAAAAATAACTTCTTTGAGATAATTCCAGAAGTAATAGATTGATATGCTGTCTTTGTAAATTTTATTTATTTATCTCAATCTGAGATATGGCAGTTTGAAAAATACGTCTTTTTGATAGAAAAAGCCTTTAAACTAACGAATGCGACATAGTAGACATTTGCTGCAGCAAATGTCTAAATCAAATTTGATAAAAGTAGTTAGAAGACACCGCTTACGTATAAATTCATTCAATAGAGTAAGAGCTGAAAAACTGTTTTTTAGACACGCTCTAGCATTTTAACATTTGAAAAATCATATCGTGTTTCCTAAACGTCATATGGATTTGATGTCTTCAACAAAATTGCTTCAAAAGATATAGGCTGCAACTTGGTAGAAGACAATTTTACTCTATATTTTCAATAAAAAAAATTGTGTGTCAAAATCATGGAAAAAATGACACGTCCCATATGTACATATCTGATATCAATGTGGTACAAAGAAGGTGATGAACAAACACGCACACTATTGCAGAACTCGTTATTTAAAAAGTAAAAAGGTAAACAAAGCCTACGTCACTTGCCAGGATGTTTATGTATCCTAGGCGAGAATCGTAAACAGCAGTTGGCAATGATTTTTCTCTCTAGTTTTCGCTGTTGGTTGTTTGTTTGAAAATGCAACTGACGTCACGAATTGTCATGGTTACAATGTTTACAAAAAAAAAACTTTTACTAACACTTAGCACGGGATTTCCACCGCCACCTGAGATATATATATATACAGGTTGATCTGATACTGCATAATAAAAGCGTATAATTTGCAGATCCCGGCAACGTTATACAATCCGTGTGGAGCACATCTTTCAGATTTAAGTTTTTTCCTTAGATTTAAGCTTTTTTCTTCAGATTTGAGCTTTCATCTCCTATGCTCTCAAGGCAAAAAAAAAGCTTAAATCTGAGGAAAAAAAAGCTTAAAACGAGATTCACCAGCACTTATTTAAAATATGTTGGTCACACGATACATCGACTACCCAGCAAACATAACATCGTATTAGAAATGTCAGTTTAACTCGTTAACAATGTTAAAGCGAATCGTAATTCCTACCAAACCAAGTAAATGATCGTAAAAATGGTTAGTTAAAGTCTACCGACTCGGATATGACAAAATTGCGCCATGTTTGCAAATTTGTCTCCCGCGTGCGGGATTCAAGTGAGAAAACAACCTTGTTGTTCTCTCTGGTGCAACCAGATTTCTAAAAATCAGAGGGTCCATTTGGTTAAACTGTCCAATGAGAGAAGCAGCAAATATTGTCGCTGGCAACGGTTTGCATGCATTGAGAGCAGAACTTGCGCTCTCTCGCATACTGTCAGGATGTACGGTAAAAGGTGTTGTATATCGTTCAATTTTTACAACATTTATCGCATAAGCCAGAAGTTAAAAATATGTATGTATATTGCCTCCACTTTAGTACGTAAATGCTGTTTTTTCGAGTTATATAAGATGATTTTATAATGTATATGAAACGTATAGCAAAGTTTGTTGAGAAATATACCTACAAAAATGTTTGCTGGGTAATCGTGTAAAGTTGCCGGGATCTGATAATTTGATGAGCAATCAGATTTTCGCAAGTGTCTTAAAATTCGGGCAATTGACAATATCCAAGAACATAAATGCTCTCAACGTACCAGAACTAAGACCCATTTTAAAATACTGTGCTATTTTCAAGCAAGCACTCAGTGAACGCTTTGCGCAAAATATTTTGAGTAGTGTTGAGCCAAATCTATGACTATATGAATATAGATTTGAACTGGAATGATGTACAAATACTTACTGCTTCATTGTGTAGGAAAAGAGAATTTGTTTATATTTAATGGAGTTGTTTTAAAATGCGATCAAGGTAGTCGCAAATGAGTGAATTGACGTTAAAATTGTTTTTTTTTAACTAAGGGAAATATGCTCTGAAAGCTGTTTTGAACCTCCAGATGGTCGAATTTTTACAAACCGAAAATAACTTGATACATTTAAAAACTTTAAATAATGAGAAAAAATAGAAAAAAAATTTTTTTTTTGTTTATATTGTGAGAAACAGTAATAATTTTAACGCACTATGTTGCTGTGTAAGTGCGAATCAAAATAAGGCAAAAGTTAAAAAAAATCTTTAAAGTGGTTCAATAGACACAAAATTTGAAGCCTGTAAAGAATGGTTCAGAACAGCTTAAAATGTTGTGACGTGAATTCAGTTTGCAACCCTGTTGTTTTCACACGGATAAAAAACTCAAAAAGTTGTTATCAAAATTCGTATGGTTGGCTCTTCCATATCGCAGATTTTTGGTTAAACCCATAATTTTGCTAAATCAACATCGATACTTACGAACAAACTAGCGTTTGTGTGAAGTTAATTCGGCTGTAGAAGATTACCCAACTATTTATCGCCAAAGCTGGTAGATTTGGCAATTTTTTCTAGTCTACTCCAACATCCTGATAATTAGTTTTTTAATGTACACTGATGCTTACCTCGTAGACCTCGAATTTAGTTCAGCCAACATTGAAATTTGATGGTGAACTAGCAAAAAAAAACTTTTTCATTCAGGAAATAGTAGAAAGATGTGTTTATATTTTTATTTTAGGAAAATGTCGAAACTTAGCAGAGCGAGCGGAAAGGTAAACCTAATTTCTTTCTTAAGTTGATTTTTATGTGTGAAAACAGCCTAAGAACAATACTAAATTAACTAACTTAAAATTCCTGTTGGACTCTTAGCATTGATGATACCGCTACTTCATGGCATTGCATAATCTGATGGTTGGCTTGATTGAATTTTCAGGTCAGAACCAAACAACCATATTTACTTTCCTGAAGACGCGTAATATAGCTGATGAATTTATATATTTTTCTTCGTGTAAACTGATCGAATTCACGTCACTTTAAAGCGGCCAAATTTTGTAAATAAAACAATAAATTAAATTAAATTAACATTAAATTTTTGTTTAAAGACCAAAACATACTCAATTCGAAGAAAATGTAATTTGCGACCGTTTGCTACTTTTTTTTTCATTCTACAGTTAATTGGTTGACTTCTAGAATGATGACAGTTCAGAAAAGTCTGGAAAAGTTAATTCACGTCACAGTGGAATTTGCCAATAGAACAATTATTGTGTAGTGGGTACAACTTCATTATATTCCGGATTCAAAACCTTGGAGGATGAAATCGTTCCTTACCAGAAGGCCCTATTCCAAATTTTAGCTCAATTGGTTGACTCTAATAAATTTCTCAACGACCGCAAAAAACTAAAGTTGAAACTTGTACAGTTTTTTTTATAATTCCTGAAGTGGATAAAATGGCCACAAAAAAAAAAAGAAATTTGACCCTTAAACATTCAAATTAACCTAACATTATTCAAAACACCTCATACGTTTAGATTTTGAAAAGAAAATCGATAGGAAGATATTACAATAAAACTTATTATAGACGAAGATCAGTCAAGGAATATTAAATTGAGGTAGTTCCCAATGCGAACTTTGAAATTTTTTTAAATTTTAAACAAATTTCAAACGATTTTAAGATTTAAATAATCATTTTCTTGTTTCCAAGTTTTTCAATAGCGCTGATAAGCATCTTTTCTAATGACAACTTCTTTCAGTGAAAACTGCTGGCGTTTGCCGGAGAGCAAGTGTTATTTCCATGGCATTGCGACCAGGTTGCTGCGATCCGTTGTAAAATAGTGTCACAACTAGCTAGCTACCCCGACCGAAGTCACAATGGCCTGCTGCAGTACTATCCTGATAGTGGTTTGCTACAGACAGTGAACAAACTTAACTACCAACATGTTGCGGGGAAGCCAAGAAGCCAACCAATTTTGCATTCGCCCGGTACATGGCGCACCATAAAACATAAGAAAAGCAATGCAAAGGAGGCATTAAAAGAGAGACCAGAACTGATAATTTTGAAATAACCACTCAACTCCTCGCATTAATTAGCAGCAATAACAATTTCAACAGAAGAAAGAAAAATGTTAGGCTTCACTTCGTTTAATTTATATTTTAACGACACACTTGCAGCGGATGGGACGATTGGACTAGTTTTCGGGTTCGGGAGAAGCGGGCGGAGTGAAGTGAAAAATAAAACTAGTTTTTCATTAGCCAACGCAATTGAAGTGGTGAAGAAGCCAAAGTAAGTAGTAAGGTGGAAATTACCACCGGAGCCATTTAAATACGCATTATAAGGTGAGTTCAAACGACTGGAAAAGAGAAAAATGAGCTCGCCCAGAAAACGCATATCTTTTTCCTGCACAATTAAATATTGCTCGGCGTCGTCCTCGTCGCTCGTCTCTGACTGAAGCCATGCCAGGCGTCCGTCGTCGACTTTGGTCTTTGGTCTTTCCAGCATCAGAAATAGCTGTACATACAATTCCGTTCCTCCCCCTTCTTCTCTTAGGCTTTGGGTTTGCGCAACCCAGAAATTGCACCCAGTAGAGATTACAAAAGGACGGACGAATGGACCTTCTCCAACCATCAGGAGGCAGCACCATCGATAGATAAAACTCATTTGCCTAGCTAGCCTGCTATTCCGTTGGCGTTGCATCATCGAAAGAAAACTGCAATAATTAAAATATTTCCCTGGAAGCCAGAAGGATGCTTCTGTCGTTAGGAAAACAATATAATGGTAATTTAAGAGATTAGTTTTCCCTTATGATGAAAACAATTTTTTTTCAATTAAAAACATCTTCAAAAATATGTACTATGTTTCTCTAAAAGTGAGTCGATTTTTTAAAACTTACTGCACAAAATGTTAAACACAAAACTTTCATGAAAAAATATGTGGAACCGAAAAAGCGTTACATAAGAAACATCTCATTTAAATTATAATAATATTTGTGTGAGTGATAGGCTTAAATTCTGAAAATAATTTGCAATTCAGTCAAATCACATACAATGTATCAACTAGAAGTTGAGATAGTCTTTAAATTAAACATTAGGAAAAGGAAACATTCCAAATAGTTATGTAGGCATCTATAAATTTTTTTCATTTTATTTTAAGAGATCCAGTTATAATAATTAAGAATCAATAGTAGCAAATATATATTTTCATTACACGTTCAATGAATTGCGTACTTTTGGTTCAAACAAAGCGGGTGTTTTGTATATAGACAAGTAGAGCAGGTATAAGGTACCCTTCAAAGTACACTATCTGTTGAATGTAAAGCTCTACCTTGCCATCCAGACCTTGCCGAGACCATCATCGTCAAACATAGCAGCATGCAAGCAAGGGGAAGATGTCGCCAGCATTGTGCTTTAGCCGTGTGGTGGCACATGATAAGCCGCAGAAGGAGTAAAATGAAAAACTATAAAATAAAATGAAATGAGAAGGAGAAAAAACGTCGAAACGACCAGCTCCAGAAGACGATCGCGCGCGGATCGAGCATTACATAAATAATGTAAACATACACATTAATCAATTAAAAACCGAAGCAAATGTTCGCGAGACTCTAGCAGCGGGTCTGGCTGGAAGCGTCGTCGCAGTAGGCTATGGTCGGTCGGGGGATTGCAGAATGTGAATATCGTGCGCACATTTTCTGAAAGACGAGCCATGGGATGCTGGGATCGGGGGGTTGAAAGTGGTATGTAGTAGATAGTAGGCGGTGGTAGGACACGAAAGATGCATCGAAGCAGGCTCAGGTTTAAGCAGGCGCAAGAAATAAATTATTTCCTTTTCAAAACAGGCGAAAATTAAAAGCGAAGCTTAGATGGAACCTTTACACCGTTGAATAGTTTGTCCGACAATATAAATTTTAATCTTTACTGCTTTCAAGGCTTGCTTTGATTTGACAAACAGACTGAGTGTGGATAACACTCATTGGGTAAGGTAAGCAATAATAGTAAGGGTTACTTGGATTCACTCTCGATAATGGAAATCGTGCAGCAAAGGTTGATACTTCTTTAAGCGGAAGAGAGCGTTTGAGGATGATAGCAAAGTTTAAAGACGTTTCTGAGATTTGGAATGTGAAGATATTAAAAAACAAAATGCGTACATGTGAAAAACTTTCAATTCGTAGTCACAAATCGATTCATAAAGTACAGTTGTACAATTTCACAAAACAGGGAACAGAACGAGCAAGACGGTCTCTTCAAATTGTCATCACAAACGTTTCTGTTCA